>NC_143580.1:133105501-133409501 GCF_048544385.1 Mastigoproctus giganteus
GCATCAAGCAGTACTTCTTCAGGACGCCTAAAATTGACTTCGGGGATGGTCAGAAAGAAAGATGCAGGGAATAGCAACCGCAAAATAACTTACCAACTTGGTGAGGTTGAACTAAAAACAGTAGAGAAAGAAAGGGATGTGGGAGGATGGATTCGATATGTATTTAGACATGAAAATTTCCGAGTAGTGTAGAGCGACGACAAGAAAGGTTCATGGTGTCCAATCGATTACTGAACGAACATTTGCTTGCAAAGATAGGGAGATCATAATCCTACTGTATACGGCAATTGTAAGACCGCTCTTAGAATACTGCGTTCACATATAGAGATTGCATCTAAAAAAAAGATATCAAGCTTCTTGAAAGGGTCCAAAGATGGTAACACATCTAATCAGATCGGAAGAAAGGGGCGGCCATATAAGGAAAGTCTTCGAATATGTGAGTTACAGCGTTTGGAAACCTAGGCTACTTAGAGGAAACCTAATTAAGGGATAACCTAATAAATTAAGTATAAAGCACAGAGAAGAAAGTCAAATGAAGGAGGGAAAATTTTCATTCTTATAATTATTCTACTCGTAGAACTAGGATAAATTCAAATTTTGAGGGAAGAGGTTAGATTGGATTGTAGAATGTTTTCTTTTAGCCAACAAAGTTGTTGATAAATGGTATAAGTTGACCCGATGGGTAGTTGGGGCTAATAGCTTGTGGAAATTCAAAGGTCATCTAGTAGTTACCTTCATGAGAAGAGCGTCATATGTATTTTATTATTATTATTTTTTTGCTGATGCATAAAAAGCCTTAAGCTTCCTTGCACCATATAGGTAATACCATCCGTAGACTATTGTACCAATATTACAAACCTTGTTTTTCTCCAAATAGTTCTTCTCATCTTTCTGCTAAATTCCGAATGTACTTTCAAAGAAGCTTTAGGGTTGGTGTCGAAACTGGAATTTGAACTTTTGGATCGCTTAAGAACTCTTTTAACTGTCCGAACAAATGATAATCATGGCGTTGATTTAATGGAAACAGATGCCTCTGGGCAGTTGACCTCTACATTTTGACAGTGTCCACATTAAAAGGCTTGCACTCCGTAAGAAAATCCACGAAGATGGCACCTTTTCATCCCAGAATTCATAGAAGCTCTTGATGCACTGGGCATGAATAACTCTTATTGTCTCATAAACTTGTCAACGAACCTACAGTAATGTATTTTCATTTATTCTTACGTGTTTCAATATAACCTGTTTCTGATTAAGTGCTTTTGTTTCGCATTACACAATGCGCAAGTCTTCTCAGAAGAGAAACTTTGCTCATTTCATTAGTTAGACAATGTGCAATGTGAAAATGATGCAACATTTGAGTTTTCTGTAACGCTGTTGAGATTTTTCTTCCATCTGGAAACTATTGCAGTGCATAGTATCTTTCTTGTTCAAAAAGTCCGTTTACTAAATTAGCAGTGGACGTTTCTTCCGATAATCAGCTGAAGAAAGGTCTCGGGTAATAACAGTGGTCAAGTCAGCGCGAGAAAGAGAACCTTATTTATGTGTTTGCAGAGAAATAAATTACCGATTTCGATTAGATCATTCTTTTTCTCTAAGAATTATCTTCGAGCTATGTACTGCGTTTAATTTGTTCAAATGATTAGTATGCACGTGCGTTATATGTCCACTCACAGTAAGTAGACAGAAAAAAAGATTTGTTCGCAATGTTAACGACATTCTTCTCTCCATATGTGGGAAAGCCGGTTTAACAAAGCGATCTTGTCTATCAATAACATGAAACAGATAAGGAACTGGACAGGAAGAAAGACCATTTCTGTATTAAATAAGGAAATTTAGGACGAAAAGAAAATGAGATAAGCTTATTGTAATTTAGACCGACTGCTGCCAAACCCTATAGTTGCAAAACCTTTTCACACCGACTGCTGTTAAACCCTATAAACGTCTTTTAGGGACCGAAGTAACAATAAGCCTTTAATGTTTTCTGTCTTCATTTAAATAGATTAATAAAGAGATTTTTCTGAATTTATGGCTCAATTTTACCATTTACTCTGAAGACTCATTTCTTTTATGTGTTGGTGCATCGATAACAAAATAAACGAGCGTTCATTTCGAGGAAGTAGTTCACTACTATGCTTCTATCTGTTGCTCTCCTTTTTATCGAGAAAAAAATCATTAACCTCAGAACTTTGATTAAGTCAGCTCAACCACTGCTCATACAAAACAGAATTGGGAGAAAATATATAAAAAAATGTCATATTAGCGTGGCAGCCTTGAGAGCCAATCATGGGGAAGTGTTTGCTTCAAGAGAAAATTGCAGAGGAAGTGGTGTTAGTCTTCAGTATTGCTGATAATTGCATGTCCTTTGGAAAAGTATCCAGCCACGCAGAAAACTTCGAGGCAATGAGACAAACAGTTCATTTTGTAATATGGTAGACATACGAGTAATTATTAGTTCTTGAGGGTGGCACAGTACTTACAGTCCTCCCACACTGGGTCGAAAAGGTCTAAATTCGAACCCCCACCAGCGACGGGAGGAATTTTATTTCCTTTTTTTCACAACGTGACTGAGTTAGTCGATCTCAGACAAAGTGTTGCATCGTTTTTTCTCCCGGAAACTCGGATTTTTTGTCCAGAAAACAGCAAATCGAGCGAACAAAAAAACGCAATTACAGCCTCATTATTATACTGATGCCTCATAGCCTTGCTTTGGAACCAAACACACACCTAAATTAACATAATACCATCAATTTTTCTATAGCAACTAGTTGTGCAACTGCTGAAGGATTACACTGCGGTCTCAACTACATGCGATTTGAAACTAATGAAAACTCGTTGAATTAAAATAACCTCCTGCCGCTCCATCTGCTATCCTTCTGGGTTATGACTTGCTCAAAGACGGGGTTAATGTCAAGGTGCGGTTAAGGAAAATGTGGATGGTGTAATGTAAATTGTTTCTTAAAATCCACTGCATCCATTGCCAATCCACTGGAGGCCTATTCAAAAGTCTTGACGAAGTGGACCATAATCTTCCAATCTGGTCCAGTGTGAGTGGGCAGATCGACCACATTTAGCAGTCAGGGGTTTGAACCCCGGTCTACTCAATGAGCGTGTGCTATAGCACTCCCGCACCTGACCAGTCGACTATGGAGGCCCTTTGATTAAATATATAAAGGCAATCCTTAAATTAAAGGTTACCATTATTTTATTTTATAGAGTAAAAAACGTTACAGGAAGAAAACTTAGTTACAACGTGCAACAGATTATAATATACATTATCATTATATTGACAGGGATTGAAATGTAATAAAATAAATATTAAGAACTATTGACTCTTGAAAATTCGAAACCTAGGTACATATCGAATGTTTAATTTAAAATTAATGGGAGTTTATAAATAAAACCCTATTTATACAATTAAGGCAAGATTGAACTACTGAAATCAAGAATAAAGCTGCAACATTTAACTCAAATAAATCTCCTCCAGTTTATTATAGTTTGGGTAAGATGTGAACGGATCTAATTCATAATAATCTAAGAGATACAGATGGGCATTAATCGGAATAAATTTACCAATATCTGGTCTAAATTTTAGTAGAAATGTTTTATGAGAAAGTATGCTTCTTCTGGGTATATGAAAATTAATTTCTGGTAGGAGAGTACTCTTTAAACATTTGCTATGAATAACTTTCTAAACAAATCTTAATCCTTGAGTATATTTTCTTGAAGACTAGTGGTTTCATTTTACATTTGGCCAAATAAGAGTGAGTGTGATTATGATAAGTAATAATATCATAAATAGTAATAAATAACAGCACGTATTTTTATGATACTTCGTACATGAGTCCTAATTGAGAAATGATACATTTCCCAATTTGGACTCATGATTATCTTTGTCAAATGACACAAGTCACGTTTTCACTGGAAAATCCGCCCTTTCTAATGTCGAAAACGCTAATAGCAGGCCGATCCTCGTTTTTCAAGCGCTCATTGACCTTAGGTGTGACTTTCGAAAACAAACTTCGGTTTCATTGCCACATCGGAAGTAACCGCCTGTACCATCTGTAATGGCAAATGAAGCGACATCTACTTGGTGTTTGTGATCTTGCCATCAGAAGAAAATACATCAGAACGATGGTATGCTGTATATTATTATTATATTGTAATTAGGCTCCTCGAAGCCCATCCAAACAGGGAAAAAAGCGAAAAAGAAAAGACTACACGACTTAATCTTTGAAAGAAAGCTCGCTGGCTCTGTGAAGATAATGGTCCCGAGAATATTTCTTCTCATAACAAATGCTTTTTCATCAAGGGAGTCACCGACATTTGCTCGACAGATTCTCGCCTCACCAAATGCTAATTTTTGTCCAAACCGTGGATGCCGACCTCTTCATATTCGAGAAGGAAGGAATATAAATATACTGCATTCCCTTTTAGTTTATTTACTTATCTGAATTTCTTATTAGAAGCAACTTTTTCTTGTTAAATTTCGTTGTACACAATGTTCAATATGCTGCAACTGCTATGGGTTATGTGTTCGAATAAATTTAATTTCTGGCTATCAAACAGGGTTGAGTAGTATTGTCCCATATATGTTCGTATTTGTAGACAATAACGATTCTTTATATATATTTCTTTCGGTTTATTTCGCTTTGTTTAACATTGCAACAGCCAAGAATTCTCAGGGACTGAACTTACACGATAATATGGTACCTTTCGTAATAATATCCACTCTACCTCTGTTGCCGCCTTTAGCTAGTGACATCAGTTGTTGATAACCTATTTGGCAGAAACACCACCGGCAAAAATTACAGGTTTTGGGAACACAAGAGAACATCACGGGTGGTAGGATGGTGAGAGGCACAACTCGCAGAAATAGTTTGCAGCTTCCTGTTTCAACAACAGCGGAAACCAACAATGCTTATAGAATTGTAAACGTTGGAAATCAATCATTCAGTGCGCTGCCCTCTTTCTTCAGTTGCCATCATTGACACGCTAATGTGAGAATGAATACAAAACGTGAACTCACTCGATGATAAGAGAACACGTCGGCGCTGGTTGGGTGCAGGGTCATGTTTACATGACCATACACGTTGAGAGCTATTTGTTGGAATATCCAGCAATTTGTTTATCGTCTTCTTTCCTTTTCTAAACTGCAACACGAGCCATGGTCGATATCTTGGATATCTTTGGTTCGAAACTCCTTAACCACACGAAGAATTTTATGGACTTTTTCAAAACATGGCCGCGTTAATCGGTCTCAGCTGAAAGTTGGGTTTTTGCTCCAGAAAACTGGGATTTTTCGATTAGCAAACCGACCGAAGAACACGCACAGGTATATACACGCAACAAATTGACTCCAATTTGTTTGGCGCTTAACACACACACACACACACACACACGTCACACCTAATTTAAGCTTATCCCAAACAATCTACTATTGCAACCAGCGCTGTTACAGTTAATGAATGAATTACGCTTCTACGATCTGACCTAGTAGAAAATTACCGAACCTGTTGATCTTTGTAGGTCAAGAAACAAATTAAATTTAACCCTCTAATCGGGTTACAGAATCATTTTAGCTTCTTAAGGAAGCATTAAGAAAGCGTTTAGAGAGATGATTCTGTCTAAGACTTTCGGTTGATGCATTTAAGTAAACTCAGTGCCTCTTCCATCCAACACTATAACCTGCTAATAAACATTTGTGTTGTCCCAGTCACAGCATCCCTTTTTAAAGACTTGTTTAAGCGTGTACCATGCGGATAAAACTAATATCGGAACAGTCCTTTTAGACTTATAACCCTTATCACCCTCTTTGAGTAACCAGGAATAATATGGGCGGATTCCAATCGTGTTTGCCTGCCATTATTTTCCCTATAATTCAAATAAATTACAAGGAGATTGTCCCTAGAGGATTTTATTAATCTTTATCACTGCCTGCTTCCATAGCGATGCTTAAAGAAGATACACCAAGCTTATCTCCACTTCTTATGTTAAAACCACCGGTAGACGTCGAGTGCCAAAGGTATTTGCGGGTCTATGGACTTTCGGCTCCCCTGCTAGGCGGGGTCTACTATTTTATCCAAGTAACAAGCGATAGCAGCATCCGTGAACCCATTAATTTTGTAATCAATCTTACGGCTTATTTTCTTCTCGAACTTTTCATACTAAATTTGCCCTTCGGACTAGAATGCAAGGACAACCTGTTGTCCTGAATGGTGTCAAACGTTGCCCTGGTGACGAATATCGGAACCACGCCCTACCGGTTAACCTCCGAACGTCTTGTTACACATGTGTCAACTTGAGAAGTGCCCGAATCCCGTTTACATAATTCTAGGTCTCCCCTGCTCGAAATTAGGGCTCAGCCATTCTGCCGACACCAAACAAGCCACCCAAGACCTCTATTGTTTATAAGAAGAGGGTTATTGAGCTCTTTGTGCCGTAAGAGAGTTTATCCTTTGAAAGATCGCCTGTCACCATGGTTATTGGGAAGCGAACGAGATGGATCTTGGCCTATCGAAGGTCTCTGCAAGTTTGACTCTTATAATTAGTCGGATGTCACGAAGTTGGAAAGGGTGCGAACGTAAGAGGAGAGAGAATGGAGGTCAAAGGTTATACTGTAGTTCGATACGTAGTGTACATTTTGTAAAACCGATGGGTGCTTGTGACAGCTGCTTGTTTTTTCTCAGTCGGGTTAATTATTAGTCTTTCTTGCCTTAATTGCCAAAATAACTGATCTCCCATCGTTGATCCCTTCCAGGGAAATATTTCTGATTCTAGAAACACTCTAACAGAATTCTTAGGATAAACTGTTATTGTGGTTTGTCTGATGAAAACTTGTTTGGCTAACTGTTTCGAACTTCAAACAAAATTAATAATTTTTCTCCCTTTTTAAATGAATGAAGCCGAAAGAAAGATTTTTGTTTTTTTTCGTTTTCCAGGTAGAATTCTGGAGTTTAGGTAATGAAGTAAGATGAGATATTCTCTTTTGAACTATTAATTAGCTTTCACTTAGTTCCTTATATAAAAGTAATATTCCGCTCACATATTCAGACAGAAGTCGGAACTCTCTGTGACATTCAATACCCTGTTGTAATAAGGTCTACCTCTCTTATTAAGGATGCAACCTGATATTATGTTGTTGTTCGTCTTAAGAATGCGTAGGCAGTTTGTGAGAAGTTATATAAGACTTAATTGGACTCCTTGAGCTATTCGGCATCGTGTCCATTAAAGACATCATTACATAAAAGATAACTGCAGGAAAATAAAACGAAGGCTACATTTCAGTATCTTGTCCAGCTTGGCTCCTCACTCACCTGTTTCTACCCACACTCCCTCCATTCGTTTCGATTTTAGTGTATTATTTTTAACTGTAAATCAGACCCGTTTAACCATTTAAAGTGTAGCAAATTCTGAAAAACAAAATAATAAACAGGACGCAAGCAGAATTCATTTTATTTATTTAAAATGAAAATATTCCAAAGAATTTTTCCTTCATTTTGTAAGCCGGAATTGGGCTCGATTTTGATCTAGTAATTTTATTACTATAAGGACGAATTAAGTTAAAAATTGCGCTCGTTTAGAATTGGGAATTTCTTAACAGGTACTATAGAGCAGGAGTTTAATTGCAATGACCGTGGCTTCAGTGAATCTGCTTTCATAGTCCATTTTTTCTGAAAAGTTACACTGTCTTTTTTAGATATTAGCCTAATTTCAGAAACAGAAAAATATTTAACCATAAATCTAAGCTATCAATGGAAAGATGTAGTTGATATTAAATTATATCAGTTGTTTCAGGTTTGGAGATAGATCTCTTTGGCCACTTCCTCCGGAAATTATTCTCACTTTCAAGGAATTCGTTGAAGTCTACTACGTGGAAGAACATTATCGTTGATGAAAATGAATTCAAGGCCTGTAGTACCTCTTAAAAAGACTCGCATACGGCTGAAGGATCTCGTTCTCATAAATAATATTCTTTATTAACTCATAGTTGATATACCAATAATTCCTGCGTAGACGACAAAAGGAATTTTGCATCAAATTGATATACATGCTGTCGCTACCTTTGATCAGTCAGTATGCCTTCCATAAAGATGTGGAAATCTCTGTGATTGCTTATAATGATGCTCCCCAGGCCACTATCGCGGTAGCCATGTTTTTTTCTGCTGCCAGAGAAATGGAAGCAAATCCCAGATCCACTCAATTGAGACTGCAATGAGAATCGGTGTCAACTATAACAAACTCTTTACAATTCAGATGAGACTGAGTCTTAACTCATCTGTAAACGGTTTGTTATTATTTTTGTGCCAAAGCAGCACCAGGGTTAAGAGGAGTCAGAGTATTGCATCTGTATATTGCGTGCATTTTTGTGATCGGTTTTCCTCTTTTTCCTGGAAGAAATAATTTCCTGGGTAACCTTTGTACGAACTCGATTAATTTGGCCACAGACAAAACAAAGACCATCTACATTTCTCTCGTATTGATGGCTTCATTCGAACTTCGGAATTTTCACAACGATGGAGAATGGCCACAGCCACTCTGCTACTGAGACAGACAGACGGAGCTGTCTGGTTATTATTTCCATGTGATGTTTCACTGTTAGAGCCAAACGGCAGCCACCCAGATATGTTTTCATTCTTTCTTAATCTTGAACTCACCTTTACAATTCCATTCCTGATGTTTCTGCCATAACCTTTACCATTATTGATATTTAAACTGTGGCCACCTCAGCTTAACACCATCCTGTCATCATCCTTCCGACAACTACCCATTGTGTGAGCACCGGCTGCTCCAAACTTTTAGGATGCATTCTATAGAAACTAAGAAAAAACGAGACCAACATTCTCCAGTGCGTTCCGTTAGATTTAGTAGTTTTATCTGAGTCCTCCGTGACAGTATATTGGCTTCTCTACTTGCCACTCATTCCAAAAGGCTTAGTTTCGATTTCCGCCTATGATTGGAAAAATTTGTATAGTGCTTTCGTGAGTTATTCCGGGCTTTTTCGGCCCTCACAACGTGCAAATCGTCTCGTGACCACTACTTTCCAAAAGTATCCAAAAACATGTCGCTTTCACATTGGGTCCACTGGCAACTTGGATCGATTGTCGCTTCCCTTTTAGCCGCTATGACACATTGCTTCCTAATGTGTAAGCTTCCGGCCAACGATTGATCGATGAGCTAGGATAGTCTCCCATTTTTTTTCTGCAGAACGGTGACCAGTTTAGATAGAGATGTGAGACCTGATGGCCAGGCTGTCATCTCATGCTCTATTTCTTCCCACAGGTTTTCCGTAGGTTTCATATCTGCACTCTGTATCAGCTATTCCGACTTTTCCACGTTCGTATCTGCGAATCAATCATGGATCTATACCAGAGAGCTTCCACATCGCAGGGAATTCGGAATTGTCCAAATTATTAATGGAAGGCGCCGGTGTTCTTGATCCCCCTACAACCACCAAGGGGCACAAGCGATACTACCACGTTCCAAGCCATAACCCAAACTCTCCAAACTTCATTATCAGCACCATGCGCTCCGGCAGTAAACGTTTCCAGGCATCCACCACACCAGCCCATCTGATTGGAATTCGGTGGAGAGAGAGAGATTCGTACTTCTACAGAACCGATTTCCACTGCTCTATAGATCAATTTCAACGAAGTTAGTTGAACCATGGAAGATGAGACCACTGGTTGCGGTTGGTGATGTTTGGCTTACTTGTCGCCGCTCTCCCATGAAATCTGAGGCTGTAACTACATATGCAGCGCATACAGTCTTCACCCCCTGTTAACTTGACTCCTTAAACTCCTGGTTTGCATGGAAGTCTGACGAGATTGTCATTATGCTTCCGAGTATTCTCTGGTCACGTGAGAGTAAGCTTACATGGTCTTTCTGTCTGTTGCAGGAGGGTTATGGTAACGTCACACTTCTATTTCACGATAACATCAGTGACAGCTGTCTACATTTGTATGAATCAACAAGCCAGAATTATATTATCCAACAATAACACCCCCCCCCCCCTCTCTCCAAATCAGTCAGTTTGCCTTTATGTACCATGACAAGAACTTGTATGGCTCATGCAATTTCCTTATTATCGGTCATTCGTTTATCCGGGATGGTCCTATAGACTAAGTAAACAGAGATGTCCTCATGTTTTTTGGAGGGTATCGTATATCACAGCTTCAAACTTAATATAAAAAATTTATTCAGGTAAGTTTTAAAAATATAAAAAACTGTGATTGTAACTTAAATTTTGGACAGCGCGTATACAGGTCATAATATACATTGCGTATATTATGACCTGTGCCACCTGTATATACAGGTGGCACAGGCCAGTTTTTATGAGCGTGGCCACCGCTCCATGGTAAAAAAAAATACCCCTTGACATACTCTTCTGGAAGAGGCTGAAGTTGTTATTTTCATGGTCTTGGCCATAGACAGTTATGGGTATCGTCTTTTATAGCCTGGTTCTGCTAGGAGGTTGAACATTGCAAATAATTAAAACTCTGTTCCACTAAGGAAATACAATTTGAAGTTACTGAGGTGGGATAACCGCCATTTAATCATTAGCTCGGAACACAGTCTGGGAAACCGATGACAGTAAGCTAGTTTTCCTTGATGTGGTACATATGGTACGTATTGCTGTATCTGCGCATGGAGGTGAGTAGTTATAATCACCACCCTCTCCACAAAGGGTAGAAAACGCCCGGGTTCGAATCCCGTCAACGTGAGGAATTTGTATGGGCATTTCTTCACTCCGTGGCTGAGTTAATCGGTCTCAGGTGTGTACAGGAAGGTTGTTCCTGGCTTCCCTCGGAAATTCCAGTTCTTTTGTCCAGCAAAGGAGAACAATGTATGGACAAATACACATGCGCTAAAACCTTGGTGGCTCTAATATAACAGGAGTTTTTTTTTTTTTTTTTTGGTCGTTCTTTGACTAATTTTGGAGATATCAGTGAAAGTTCTAGCATCATTATTATTCATCTTTGTACTCTTCTTTCAGAATTTCTTCTTCGTTATTTCAAGAAAACACGACCGGGTAGCGTTTGTTCGTCAAATATTTGCGTCAAATATTCGTCAAAAATTCAAGGAACAGAAGTGTCATGGGTAATCCAAGTGCACTTAGCGTGAAAATTCACCTGGTGCTGAAAGAATGATCTTTTTTACTTCTTCAGATTGTACTACTCGTAAGTCCACAACAATTGACCAGAAAGATTGCATGAAAGTGGACTTTTGAAGACATCAGTGCGTCAAAAATATCACCTCTACAAATTACGTTCCTACAAAATACATTGTGTAAAAGAACTACGTATGAAAAGAATGATAATGGATGCTTTGGGGGAGAAATTTGTGCTTTCCCCAATAAGAAAACACCGCATGAATAAAGGCATTTGTTGACATTGGGAGACTAAACCAAAATGGCTGCCATATTTGCGTACACAAATGAGTGCGTGCATCTTTCCTTTTTTGTTCATACTAATAGGAACAAGCCTAACGAAATTCATCAGAAAACGACAAATGGAATCATATTCCTCGAAGCTGCATATGATAGACTCTCCAACTCCTTGTTCAGAATTTGTGAGAGCCACTTAAGAATTATGGCCTACTTATACAGTTTAGGGATCTAACGACAGGAAAATTTAAATTATTAATTTTAACGAAAAATTATTATTTTTTGTCGCTATGTTCTTGTTGAATATTTCTGTAGACCGTTGATCTGTCTGTTGTGTGGACTAAAAAACCATGGATTAACTCACGTGGAAACCTTACTCCTTCCATCTAAGACCAAATTAAATGCAGTTTCATTTGAAGAGGACTTTAGAAATTCCTCCATGGTGCCTTGCATTTGAAAAAGATAATTTGCAAAATCCTTTTGTTTAAAAAAGAATAATTCAATTAACGTAGGATCATGCATTTTAAGGAATCATCTGTGATGAGCGAGCATCTCTCATAACATTTAGCAGTTCTTTGGAGAGTCAAGCAAGAGGAAGGTTTTTATTATCCATGGTTTGTGACTCAATATGTCCTAAGATGTAGTCCATGTATCCATGACTTGGTCTTCTACATTTACTGCTGAACTGAAACAGTGCCTTAGCGTTGAATGCTGAATTCTGATGGCTGAACAGGACACGCCAAAGAAAAAACAAAAACATTAAGGGCCACCCGAGAATTACCTCATCTACTTGAGTGTATTATGTATGTAAATTGTGTGTTACGGCATTCCCTCATCTTATTTCTGGTCTTGTACCTACTTAACTAGAACATGGCGCCGCATCAGGGCCATGATGTGCACTACCAATTGAATAAAAAAAATACTGCGAGCCTTGTATGGTTCACTAGTCAAGAACCAAGTCCCCTTTTGTCCAACCAGTTCAAACAATGCGATTTAAAAATTCTGCCTTCTGCACATGACGATGGCTACAGTCTAATGGAAGGTGCACGCACAACCACCCCATAGTCCTTACCTTGCCACTTCTTTCGGACCTCTTTAAAAACATCTGACAGAGAACAAGTTCGGTAATGGTGTTGAGATTAAATGATACATTGAAAATAGGTTGGATTAATGTCCCCGAATCATACGACAGAGATATGACAGCACTGTGGGACAAGTGCCTGAGTGCGGTGGATGAAAGAAGGGTTATAACGGTAGCGTTTATGTCCATGGGTCAATTAGCATCTATTTGAGTTTGATATTCCCTAATTTTTGAAATTAAATGAAGCATTTTTGAGCCATCTTTCTTGAAGGATAAATCAACTCCTGCCAAGGTCAAAATGCAAACGTTATTAAAGATCACTGAAGATCAGAAAATCCTGTATGATATACACACCCCTCATCTCGGTCTACTACGCTAGTAATATACTATCATATATAAATAAAATTAAACCTGTTTATCTCGTAATAATTTAACCGATTGCATCGAATGATTCATAATTCGAATCAAACACGTCTGCGCATATTTTAAACATTTCATTTGTATACGTTAACTAGTTGTGTACCCCTGATTGCTAAGCGTGCAGTAAATAGCAAGAAAAATCAATCACCCAAGCTCGTATTAAAAAAAAAAAAAACGTTTCCCCTTAGAAAGTGGAGCCTAAGAATTTCTGGTGTGATTAAAACAGGTACGTATAATTACACACCAATTTGTCGTGGCAGATCGTATCCATCCACGTCTAATTGTGCCGATGGTAATCCATCGTTTCATATATTAATACGCGGGATATGAAGAAGCAACGCCCTCTTCATTTTAATTTGAGAATTAATCTCAGATAGCGAACGCCGTGCCAGATAAGAACGGATAAACAACTTCCGCTTTTCTTACAAGTTTAAGACGGACAGGATACCACAGGCCGAGTATCATAAACCACAAGGGCGATAAGGCCCTATCTATTGTGTAGTAGTACGTCATTATTTCTGACAGTGACACGGAGGTGCTGTTGCAGCATGCGGGATGCCACGCTACGAACTGCTGGAGCGGATAGTGAAAGGGTGCTTAGCTTGTTTAAGCAGCTGATTGCGGCGGTCGAGAAAGGCCCTTAACCGGTTTGACAACTGTACCTACTAAGCTTGTAATCTGCCCGGCCTGCTTTCAAATCTGCCAGGTGATTACAAGTACGCACGGACGTATTATTGGTACTACTTTTTATGTGTCAGACCATATTGTTTAAAGGGGAGCACCGATCCAATTGCTGCGAGGCAGCTTTTGTTTTTTTTAATAATTAGTTGGATTCGTCAGGTTTCTGCGCATAATAACTGGGTTCGAGAAAGGCCTCCCCATCAATGCATCAATCTGATGTTTAATTTAGTCTTCTGCAAGGTGTTTAATTCTGGCCGAAACACGATGAAACGTAATGTGCTGTTTAGACAGTGGAGAAGCATCCTGATTGGACATTAGTCTGCAGTAATGGGACTAGAGTTTAATTAAAGCAAACGGTGTAAACGGTTCTTGGATTCGATTCCGATTTTGCAACCAACTTGCAAACGGTTCTTGGATTCGATCCAGATTTTGCAACCAACTTGCAGAAGAACTCTCAAGCTTAAACTCTTCTGAAGGCTTTCTCAAGAGTAAACCCGAAATAGTGTAACCATTAAAGGGAGAAAATATTCGGATCTTTTTCAAACATTTGAGACAACCACTGAACAAATAATACACAAATTAAATTTTATTAAATATCAGGACAAACTGCGAATCGGCCAAAGTCAACTCTTGATGAAATCCTAAATTATTTACAAACATTGACGTCCACGCAATAATGCGCCACCACCCCTCTTGAGAAAATCTGAAAATGTGCAGAGAGCCAGAAGCTAACCTTGATAAATACTTCAGTATTCCCATCAGTTTACCAAAGACACAGCTGCATTTGTGATGGTTGTGAAACCAGTAGCAGCTAAAGTGCGAGAATAACGCAAACAGTAGACTAATATAATTTATTAAACGTTTAATTAACCAGGACGTTAATAGTTACACAGTTTAAGTGTTAAGATGTGAGGAGAGCAATCACCAAACGAGGCATGACAACGTCAGAGCCACAGTGCCAATTACTGGGGATTTATTTATGATCCCTCCTCTGTCCTTCCTACATGAACCGTAAATTTCGAACGAGGCTCTTTGCCATTAGCATCCCCTCTTCACGGCCCATTCTCCAGGGATAACCGAAGATTTTTCTTGTTTCCCCGCTGCAAAAACCGTACTAAACACCCGAGGCACCTGCTTATCCCTACCACTGCGGTGACGACAAGACCTTTGATTAATGTCATCGTGTTCAAGGAAGCCAAGGCATCATGTGACGACAGGCCTTGGGCCCCCCAAGAAAGAACACTTCGCAGCAGTCCCATATGAGCTGAAGAAAAATGAATCTTAGATGTTTTCCTCTTCTATCCTCGAACAGTCAGATTTTCAACAAAAAGGTACATATTAAATCTCAGCAGAGAATCTTCTACAGTTTCCAGCACGTTTACTTTGATATAGTTTAATTTCCAAGTCTTAAAAATATCATCATTATCTCAATCTGAAACATATTTAGCGACCATTTTTGTACACTGTTAACAATGAGTTCATCTTACAAGGCATTGTTGCCGTTGCCAATAAAAACAGCAACAATGGATCATCGTCAGAGTTGGAGCAACAATTATAATACCACTTCGGATTCTATGGCGTTTGCCTTCTTTGAATTCACTTCCGTCCATATAACGCTACTGTTATTTCGATAATTAAAAGAATGGCGTCGTTTGCAATATCCAAGGACAAGGTGTTTTGTTGTCAGTGGGGAGTTTCCTTTTTTTATTTGCCATCTTTCCTCTGGTAAGGAATTCTTTCTCGATAAATCTTCAATATGTTTCTCACCTTTCCAACACGATGATGTTGAATAGCCACAAAAAATGTTCGAGACAATGCTAGTCTATGAATCACCTATCCCATTATCTACATCCTTATGGCCATTTATTACAAGACACAAAGGACCGGAATTTTCCATAAGGAAACCTTAAGTGGAAATTCAGTTTTAATGAATTCTGTACATAAAGTGCTCTTTCACGCAGCTTCATATGCGATAATATCCATAAAGGGAGGGTGAACTGTGCAATAATTAAAGAAAAGAGGAATTGAAGACGCAGTTTAATGTCCTTGTTCCTTTTTTTTAGGCTTGATATATTTAGAATAATCACTGAAAAGCCAATTGTTAATCCAATATTGACTTATTTCAGTCCATATTAGACTCTTTCATTTACAATATATCGAACGAGACTACATATATATTTTAGTCTCGTTCTTAAATACCCACAACTTTTAATGTTGTGGGTATTTAAGTTATGTAGAAGGCAGTTGGTTAACAGTGGGCTGATTCATAACCTTGTTGCTTGAAATTGGTAATGTTTTGTAAATCACGTGTTAAATGAACTCAGAGAAAAGTTTGTGTTCAAGAATTTAAGACGTTATTTCTTTTAGAAATAAGTGAACAGGAACGCCCATTTGATCATGCTGCAGAAGGTTTTGGTTCAGAACCTATTTTGATTAAATGCCATTTCAGTTAAGATCTCGAGTGTTTTTAGTTTTCTTTTTTTAATAGTTCTGAAACACCGATCCATTTTTCACTACCAGTATTGTCCAGCAAGTGTAAAAGCCATTGATTCCATTGACTCAGCATCTCGTTGAAGCCTTGATTCATTTCCTTTGAATTAAACTTCTTCCACTGGAGCACTTAAAATATGTTGTTTATAAAAGTAAGCTGCGTAGAACTAGACATCTGTAGAAGGCTATTCAATAACAGTACACCAAAGTCATCCCTGGACATACTTAACAATGTCCAACAATCTTTCAAGGTTGAATTGTCATGTGCAAAGAAGAAATCGGAATGGAAGTTGAATATTTGATACCGTAATACAATTTTCATGAGTAAAGGCTTTGGAAACACCACGTACAAAAAATAGTACATTTGTTTGGGTCATAAAAGCAATCAGGATGAAAGATGATGCTTTTAAATTGAAGTTAGCTGGATAATTTGTTTAATTGTGAAGAAAGAGCCTTTGGAAGTTTTCGGAGAAACTCCAAGATCATCAGTTATTACAAGTACTCATGATCTTGAGTTATTAAAAGTATAAAATTCCCAGAAACCTTTTCTGATATTTTTGAGGAGAAATGAAATTCTCTGAACATATTCTCCATACGTTCTGAACTTGATATAATTCTCCACTAAGAATATAATTGTGAAGTAAAATATCCTAAATATAAACTGCTGATTTAAGGTCTCTTTTAAATTCGAGAAATTGAAAAAAATATATATATTTTAGGACCAGAAGGGTCATTTATTCTGTTCTTTACAAGAAGATTTAAAGATACATGCCAAAATTAACCTTAATGGGATCGTATTTCAAATAAACGACATTCCACTTAAAAGCATCCAAACTCAAAGATGTAAGCGCCCAAACAGGAGCACCCAAATCTCTCTCTCTTGTGTATAAAAACGCACGTGGCAGAAACGCGGAACGACATCAGAGGAAAATTTCGCCAGGGAAGAAATCAGATAAGAGGTGATCTGATTACTAGCACATCTTTATCATGGAAAGTACGCCATTTAAAGGAAATCCTTAAGAGAAATTATCTCTGAGAGAAATTAATATTAACGATGTGAGCAAGCTTCCAGAATTCCCCCTTCCCTCACTGTATACTGATAGACTTCCGTCATGTAATTGACCTCCTTCTCCGAGTCATTTATCATATGCAAGTAGTCGTCTTTTAGGAGTAGGTAACGGGCGAGCGTGAACTGGGTGAACCTATCGATATTATCTCTGTTGCTACGTTGTGATTTTTCAACGCTCTCCTGCACCACTATAGACGTTTATTCATCCTAAAGGTTGACTAATTGACAGCCATAATGAATGGCGAACAAGGAGCAAAAAAATACGAGAGAGAAAGAGAGAGGGGGTGAAATCACGTGCGTTAATCTAGTTCGTCTAAAACAAAAAAAATGTTTGCCAGTAATAAACAGAAAACATGACCAGTAGTAGAGCCGAATAGCGTATTAAAATGATGGAGAGATTTCATGATCCAGAATTGACTGTGATTATAACCTAAATGGTTGATAACTCTTCCGAATAAGGAACAAAGAACTTTTTAGTTCACCCTTTAAAAGGGGACGTGTTTTAATTAAAAGTTTGACTTCAGATAGAATCACTTAACAAGTTATAATTTTTATTTCTGATCGCTTATCTGATATGTTGAATAATAAGGCTCAGATTCGCAATTCGATAAAAGGTTGAGTCATCCGTACGTCTCTGTATAGCAAGTAGACCGTAATAAGAACGGAGTGTAATATTTTAATAAGTTACAATCCTTATTTAGAGCCATAAAGTACAGTGTGCGCCAAAATAAAGTACACCGAAATACCGCTCATAATTGTGACATCATACAAGTGCCCGTTAATAGTTTTTTTTTGTAATTTATCTCGCTGTATATTTTCTAATTCCTGCCTAGAAAGTGATAATAGTTAACGGTGTGAATATAATCTCTCTACCAGGATTCCGAGCCGGTTGGTCCCAAGTAGAGTTGTAAGATTTTCCCTGAGACATTAACTTGGTTTATCACCATTCATACAAAAAATCCGGCCTTAGAGCACAGGCAATCTGCAGACACGATACACCAATACAGTATAGGAACTCTTACATGGCCCGAATTTCATTGGAATCCAAAGCGACTAGCAGCAACAGCCATTTCTACAAATATTTCCATGAGTACTATTTTTTATATCGAACCTTTCTTCAAAGTTCATCTCTAATCAACTTCATTTGCAGAAAACTATCTTCTTTAGTGAATTCTTACGTAAGAAGCTTAAAAAAACTATTAGTGCAAATCTTCAAAGCATTTAAAACCTATTGTGTAAACAATGTTTATCAGACAAGCGTGTAGAAGTAGCTGCCGGCTTGAGCTGGAGACTGTTGTCTGAATTTTTTTAAGAGCACTGCACCTGATGTAGATTATTTGGTTTAAAAATAAAGTGGAATTTTAGATTAAAAATCTTTATTATTTTTGAATGCAAATAGTCTTAACGTATCTTTAGTGTCGTCACCCACTGCTAGTCCTTACATCTCAAATGTCCAACTTCTGTGGAGAAAAGCAGCGTTTCGAATTGTGATGTACCCCAGGACCAGAACTCAAAAAATCAAAACCCAATTATGCAATAAACTCCCTCTTTGGTAGCACAGTTGGTAGAATCGCCGTCCTCCCACAAAGTGGAAAAGATTTGCGTTCGAGTCCCGTCGATAACGTGAGGAATTTTTATGGGTCTTTTTCACAAAGTGGCCAAGATAATCGGTCTCAGGCGAGGGTGGCATAGTTTTTTTTTCTCGAACTTTCGTGTTTTTTGTCCAGCAAACAGAAAACTGCAATTCACAGACAGTATACATGGGTCTTTTATGAAAAAGACCCATTTAATGGGTCTTTTTCACAATGTGGCCGAGTTAATCGGTCTGAGGCAAGGGTGGCATGGTTTTTTTCTCTTGGATTCTTGTGTTTTTCGTCTGGCAAACAGAACACCGGCCTCAGAACACTCACAATTCACAGACAGTATACATGGAGCAACGTGGCCTAGTTGCTGATACTTCTGAAACCCTACAACAACAATAACAGCAACTTCATAAACTGAGACAAGTATGACTAACGTTAATTGACTATTTGAAGTTATGTTTCTGCAAGAACATAGAGTGGCGATCATTGTTTTCGACTATATTTTCAAACAGCTTAAAGTAGAAGCCGTTAAGTAAGAAGGATGGTAAAAGCATTTGGAGAACAAGGTATAAACTTTAATTTTATTTTTAAAATTAAAATATATTAATAAATTATAGAATGGGTTATTTTGATAGCTTAATGTCTTAAAAATAACATAAACTGTATGTCAGTGTCTTATGCAGTTATGGCAGCTGTATGTCAGTCTTAAATTTCTAAAATTTAATTTTTATGTTGGCAAGTAGAAGAAGAATGAACATCCAGCAAATCCCGCATCGATCAATAGTGAAAATTTCGACGAAAGGTGGCAGAAATGTCAAAGAAATCCATGAAAGAATGACTAGAGTGTTTGAGGAAGTATCCCCGATTATGCTACTGTTGCAAGATGGTCGGCAAAATTCAAAATAAGACAGGAATCGATGCACAAAGCCTGGGTTGCATAGGCTAAAATTCATGAACGTGAATTTGAATGATTAAACCACCGTATACAGTTCGAATCTGACCCAAAATGAATATTATTTGTTTTACATTTAAAAATTGAAAAACATCGAATTTTGTACCTGTTCTTTTATACTCCATTCTCAGAACATTTTTTACCACCCTCATAAGAGCAGATAAATGCTTGTGTTACTATGGTCTTTGAACGACAAATGTCTTCTAAACTGCATTACAATCCCTAGTGGAATGCTGAACCGGGTTAGAGTTCTAATCTCAGTCTAGTCTATTCAATATATGTTATTAAAGATGTGGAATTAGCTACTCTGCGTGTATCATCCGATGTCATCGACTCTTCTCACCCAGCAACCATTTCGTGTCTAATAACATTCTTCTGAGTGCAATTTCTCGCCTTCCACATGACCTTTATCGCGCAATCTCAATGATTTCTGAGGTAATTGCTGTTTTCCATCATTAGTCTGTTATTTCTTATATTCAATGTTCATAAGTTTTTGACAGGAAAAGTAGCCCTGTAATTTTCCAGCAGCTAATTAGATAAGCATCGTCTTCCAGGAATTGAGACTATATCATTATTTTGCCTCTGCTTTTTATTTGAAGAAATGAGTAGTTACTGCCCTAAACAGATTTGCTCTATCTCTTGATGAGGAATTCAAATTTTGGATGCACTGGACGTGCTTTGCTTTCAAGTAGAAAGGTAACTGGGAGAATCCCATCCCCCATTGGGATGCTATCCTCTAATACTTCTAAAACAGTCCGTGACTTTCATCCCTACTTAGCTGAATTGCTATGCCAGAACCTCCAGTTTCCTTCTTCAGATATTTTGTGAAAGAATTTTTCGTTCTTTACCACTCCCTATTGAGGTTGCGTTTAACTAGTAATTGATTATTTTTACCTTATATATAGATCATTCTTCTTAATTAAGAATCAAAATGATTAAAAGAAAGAATTTTTCAAAATGTTTGACCTTTCTTTCTCTGTGAAATGAAAAATTCTTCGGCTAAATAATTTAAATAACTTAAGCGCCCTTGATTTTGACCTTCTGACATTGCTCTACCGAAGACACACCTTCTGCCAAAAATATCTCTTATAACCTTACTGGTAACAGACATTGACTCCAAAGAAAATGGTATTTTGTCGCGATCCCCACCCAAAGTGACTGCCACCTTAGCTTTAAGATCGGTCAATGATATCTTGTGTGGGCTCCGCTCCTGTAGGTTGCAGGTGGGAGTCGATCTCAAGGGTTGATGTCTTCACCACTTTTTTAAAAAATATATCGAGCACGCTCTGCAATAATATCAATGTTTCATGTTTCATTATGGCATCCGGTAACTTCTCCAAGATGTCTAGAAAATTCTGGAGTCAAATGGCAATCAAGGTTTCCTTTTAGGTAAACAAATGTTAAGAAAAATATTATTTAAATATAATAAAATTAAGAATATTTGATTAAATTTTCGTAATATGCGCAGTTATTCCAAGTTTCTAAATCCCAAGAAAATTCTCTATTCCCCAAGTTTTAATTAAAACTGTTTTCGAACTGTTTTCTTGATAAATGACTGTCGTGGGTAGTACGAAAAAGACCTGAGTTCGAATCCCATAAGTAACGCAAGGAACATCAATGACGCAATGGATCTTTTTCACAAAATGGCTGATTTAGTCGTTCCCATGGCAGGGTCGTTTGGTTTTTTTCTCCAAAAAATGGAAAAAACCTAATTGGGTTTAATCTATATGCTTCTATTGGTTCATTTAAGCAATAAACATATTCTCATGGCGCTTGATAGAGACATGAACTGCAAGTACATCATTTTCTTTATTCACCGAAAATTGGAATACGGATAACAAAAATTTCAGTTAGTAGTTTTACGGCTGGATTAGATTCACGGAAAATTGGAATAACTAACCTAACCTAACTTAAGAAAGGTTATAGTGATTATGTATCAGGCAATTAAGGCAATGAGACGTTAGTATATTATGTTTATAACTGCGTGTATTATTCTGTCAGCTTACTGGAAGAAAATTCGAATTCCTTGAGAAAAAACCCGTGGAACCCTCTATTGAGACATGCATAAGTTTTCTCTTTCTTGCCTCCTTTGTTGTATATAAAGCCCAAAAGCTGTTACAGCTAAGAATCCAGCAAACGTTGCATAACCATTTAGATGCTTAGTTGGTATACGTTGGTAATTAATAGAAGCAAACCCTTCTGGAGGCATATTTTGATGAAATCTTTCTGACATCAGAAAGCATGCGACTTATCCAAGTCACAAATAAATAATTCACCTCAATGGAGTATTAAGCTGCATTTTATTATGCACAGACATTCAGAGAGCACGAGTAATTCAACCACGTTGTGATAAAAGCCCATCTTTTATCGAAGATGAGCTTTTAAAAGCTCACCTTCTAATCGAGAGAGTTAGATAAAAGAAAACTAAAATCTACAGAAAAGAATTCTCTAATACAAACAAACAAAGATCAAACCCTAATCATTACTGGGATTTAAAGAAGTTCTGTTTACGGTTAATAAGCCGCACAGTGTAGTTTATTCAAGGATTCGCTTTAAATTTCCTACAGTGGGAAGATGTTTGTTTGTTATTTGGTTTTTAGGAGCATTAGCAACAAAGGCCATATTGCTCCGGGATATGCGGTGGTCATAACCTGACCTTTCCGCATCCTCCGTATTTGGTGGTCACGGACTCGAATCCCAGTCTAATCAAGAAGCGTGTGCTATGTATTGATGCTCCTGCCCACCCGGCTACGGAGGCGCCCAGTGGGAAGATGCAGAAAGAACTCCTATTTTGTGATTATTTTAATGCCTGATATTTTCCAGTCTAACGTGTATTGGTGTGAATTCTCCCCTACAGTCCGTAGTGGAACGAGGAACTGACGGAGCCATTGACCTCAGATAGGGTCTGCTGTGGTCGCCGTGGAGTCTGAAAGTGTAGGGTGGAAGCAACCCTCATGCTCATCATATAAGGGAAGATCGACCATAACCTACGTCATTTTGAAGGTTCACCGAACTTGTGGATCTCAGATGCGTTATAAATCTTTTCACCTGTCTTTGGGAAGCAGATGAAAAGCATCCCGAGCGAGGTTCCCCTTTCCGCCTAAGTAGCCAGCGTTAATGACATCGAAGGCACAGCGTTTGTCAACGTAGGATTCGCTGCATCCATTTAAAGGGCTGCCTGTTGGCCGAATGCTGTCCCGAGGCAAACGGTGGCTTGCACCTGCCACGTGGCAGCACGCTTGAGTCACGCCGACACACGAACCCTTCTGCATGAATTACCATGGAGACGTGTCAAGTTCACAGTCGTTAGGACGAGCACGTTCCGAACGCCTACTGCCGTTAGTGAGAGTGTGCCTATCGCCCACCTGTCGGAAACTTTTTTCCCGAGCACTACCTACACAGATGGCTATCGAAAATATGTACAAAATATGACCCAGCAGGCTTCTGTCATTTGTAACATTCAAGGTAAGGAATTCTGAGGAGGAGTTAAAATTAGACCGAACAGCAGACTCCCAGATTAGCGTGTCACCAATGAGTTTTTCAATACGCTAATAACAGTAATCGAAATGAAACGTACAAATAATTCAAATAAAATAGTTCAATTCAATTTAATGCACTTCAGCTCTGATGAATGATCATTATGACTTTAAGTAGCCAAGGAACTGGCTCACCACTGTTACTCGATTTCGATAGTGATTTGCAATAGTAAAGTAACAGACTTTTGTATTCCGCAGTAGTTTCCAATATATTTCAGTTATTTTTTGTAATAATTAGGAAATTGGTAAATTAAATTCTAAGTAGGATGAACAAACAAGATTGGTGTTGGGCTAATCTACAAATGTTCGAATCCCTAAGATGATAATAACCTGTAGTTGATAGTATATTATGATCGCTGTTCTTCTGTATAGTGTAGAAAGCCCCCGGATTCGAAACCTGGCTAGATGAGAAAAACTTTCATGGGTATTCTTCATATTGAAGCTGAGTTAGTCGATTTCGGGTGAGCATTATATGTTTTTCCTCTCGGAAACTCGCATTTTTAATCCAGCAAAACAAGTCATCCGACCATAGAATTCACAAATTTTACAGCCAACAAAGTGACCCCTTCAAGAGCGAATCAGGGATATTTGTTTAATATTGTACATAACACTACAGTACAAATATTGATTTTATCAATTCGATTTCATTCGTATCATTAAGAACTCAGTATAAATACTTGCATCAGTACTATTGATAACATGGGGTGGAACTGAGGTTGTGCCTAGGGATGGTACAACCCCAGTTCCACACAATGGCTAAATTCACCAATGTCTGTTGAGTGGGTTCCGGAACCCATTGTAAGGTTACTATGGGTGTAATCAGTGTTGCATTTTGGTACTGTACGGGATGAAAACACCCTTGCTGTTGGCGTCATTTGGGTTTGGCGTTGTGTGGAATGAAGATACAGTTCTTTTGGCGCCTGCGCGATGTGCGGACGTCGTAAAGGATGAAAATCCCATGGTAAAATCACGGGATGTCATAACAAAACTGAAGAGATCAACCTGAACTCTCAGCACAGGGTACCATGACGGAATTAAACTAACGTTTAGGTGACGCTCTACACATGACAACACATGTCCACATGAACTCTCAGAAAGCGGATTCAAACTAAAGAAAACCCCGGTCTTCGTATAAAAGGAGTGGTTATAACAAAAGGCAGATATACGATTTTTTTTATGTCGCTTAAAAAGTTAAAAATGCGATTTATCGCCTTAATAACACCATCTGAGTGGTTTTTGATGTTTGGAAATTAATAGCTGTTCTTAACTCATTTTTTTACGCTGATTTCAGAAATGTTATTCGTATTTTTTTTATATTATGTGCCGTTTTTTCACAAATCACTTAAGTTGATGTCATGAGTTGTATTAATTTAGGAGTAAATGCTGGGAATTTGTAAACTAAATCTTCTCATGTTGGCAACACTGCCTTCAGTCATTTTGTTTCTTGACCTTGAGAGCTCCATGCAGCAGTATTTATCAGTGTGAGTTCAGTTTATTTTTGAGTCAAACTTGTGCTGAAAAGTGAGCAAAATATCTTTAACCAAGTATGTGAACAATCTGATCTTATTTTGTTATATTTTTGGAAGTTATGTAGTTATAAAGCCAAGATATTATAGAATTTGCAAAAAAAATGTGTATTGTGCTTATTTTGGAGTGAAACGTGGTGTATTTGAAAGAAACAGTTTCATGAACCACCGGTAGACCCCAAAACTGTCCTCCTTCCACCCTCACACATCAAACTGGGTTTGATGAAACAGTTTTTGAAAGTTTTTCCTCAGAAAGGGATCAACTATCTTTCAACTAAATCTGCTTCAACTATCTTTCTACTAAATTCCCGTCGATCACCCAACAGGAGCTAAAACAAGGTATTTTTGTTGGGGTTCAAATTCGCAAACCGATGAGGGACCGAAATTTTGAGAGAACTGTGAATAAAAGTGAAAAACAGGCATGGATTAGCTTCAGAACTTATTGTTGTTGAGAACTTCTTACGGGACAACAAGGATTCAAACTACAAGAATATAGTTGAAAATATGTTGTTAAAGTTGAAGAAACTGGACTGTGGCATGAGTGCCAAGGTACATTTCTTACACTCCAACTTCTCAGAAAATCTAGGAAGCGTTCGTGAAGAACAGGGTAGGAGATTTCATCAGGTACCATCCAACTATTGCTGGATGCTCAAGAGAACTATAAATTAGAAGGATCTGCAAGAAAATCCAAGAAACGAAAATTTGACTCATTGTAGATCAGTTTTTAAAGCGAGAGGTGAGTGTTTAGTGGACTTTTTACCACACTTTTTTAATATGTATTTAATATGTATTTAAATATAAAAGTCTCGTAAAAGTAGAAGTAAATGCTGGAATTTCAGGGCACAAATTCTGTTAAAATTAATAAAAGTTTTTTTGTGAAAAATCAAATTTTCTTTCGTGATTTTTGAAGAAACCTGACACGATGGAAACAAACGAAGTCATTTTTGAAATCAACATTAGAAGATTCAGAAACACCCTTTTTTAGAAAATATCAGTGAATTTTTTCAAAATGCAGGGTAATGTAATCTTAGATCTGACAAGTAATTGAGTTAAGGACGAGCCATTAGATACAGACATAATATCTATAACTTTATAAAGAGGAAAGAGGGAGATGACTGAGGGGGTTACTTTATTGGCATTTCTTTTACAACAACTTTTAATGAAAACGTGGTCAAATGGATCATGTTGGCAATCGTTGAAACTAATCCACTCGTCATCGTTTAAAAGCAACGTTACTGACTTTAAATAGATTCTTTTTTTAATTATTATTTTCAGTCATTTAAAAATTCAACCTTTTTCAAGAATCGTATGTACATGAATTATCCCCGTAGAATATTTCAAAAGATGTTTCGAAGAAAGGTATTCAAAAAATTTTGTACTTGCCCCTCCTGGGTGTATCTTTGAATGTTATGAAAAAGAATGCCTAGAGATAACGAAGGGATTTCTCATTGCTTTATTATTTTTCCAGAGTAGGATTCAGTATTCTAGAACAGTGAAATATTTTTTTGGTGCTGATTGTCCAGTTGGCTTACTCATAGTACTTGAGTTAGCTTTGGCCACTTTACCTTTCGATTTCTTAAGGGTTTTTTTTTTGTACAACGGTATTCAGTTGTATCCCAAGGAAAATTCATCTTATAATGGTAGTTCCTGACACCTGAAAAAGTGGGTCTCAGTGCAGCCTTCAGTCAAACAACGTCCTACGCACCTTCCTTTCTTCCTTCCTTCCTTCCTTTTTTCCTTCTCTGAAAATCTTACTCGCCAGTTGTTGTTTCTTTTAGAATTGCACCATTGAAGTTTTTATTCTGGGAAATTTCCGTATGAATTTTCTAAATTTAAACACAACCAGTGGAATGTATTCGATACCGTATGGAGAACGAACTGCTCTCAAAAACTTTGGAGTCCCACCAGGGAGGGAGACCTCCCACATTGAACACCACTTGACAACAGGATACCCAATTATCAAATAGCTAATTGGAACAGGATATAGAAGTGGCCTAAATCTTCTGGAATTTTGATTTAATGATGTTGATTCTAGTCTTATGAGCACATTTCAGTTTCTAAAGACAAATATTACTGTCAGAGGTCTAAAGACCAAATCTGTTTCCTGCACAGACTTTTATTTACAATGGTCGAGCGCTGTGCACGAGAACCAAAAGTTCCCGAAACAGCTCACGTCATGCATGTGACCACAAAAGAGGACAGATTACTGGTCTCTGTCAAGAAAGTCTAAAAAAGCAATACCCAGTGATTGATAAAGTAGCTGATTGATTGCTTAGGGCCCACTTATCAAGCGAATACAGAAGGGCTTCCCACTCTGACGCACCGAAATTTATTCCAACTATTCTCTAAACAGTACTTTACTTGATAGGGTAATTATAGGTCACGCGGCTTATGCCCTCCCCATTTTCTTTTCTTGTGGCAGGTTTTTCGTCTTTTTGCAAACACCAGCATACAAAATTTGGACATCGATACAGTGTCACACTTCTTACGAATTCCATCCACAAAGTCTATTTTTTTCCTGAACAACCAGATTGTGCAAGCGCTATTCTTCATCCCACAAAATAGGGGACGTACAGGCACTCTTAAGAATTGCTAGTGTTCCTGTTATGTGTTAATTATAGTTGAAAAGTAATACTGCCTTAGTGACAAATGGGCCTGGAGTACTGGGGTCCATAGTTTAACAGATATTTATTTAAAGTATACCCAGTAAAATAAAATAAAATAAAATAAAATATTTCCAGAAGCTTTCGGAACTCGTGTCCCTTTCTCAACTGACAGAATTTTTTTTTTTTTTTTTTTTTTTTTTTTTAAAAAAAAAAAAAAAAAAAATTCTGTCAGTTGAGAAAGGGACACGAGTTCCGAAAGCTTCTGGAAATATTTTATTTTATTTTATTTTATTTTACTGGGTATACTTTAAATAAATATCTGTTAATACTGCCTTGTTGATAGAGGCAACACGTCAAAGTGTACCCAATGAACTATTGGTAATAAATGCTGATTACACCCTTCGATAATAACTTGCATACAAGCACCTCGCGGTGGTGGAACCTACAGGTTGCCACCCCAGTCTGTCTAGTTATATTAATTCAAATTTACTTCCAATCTTTTGCTATTCAGTTCATGAATTTTTCGAAATATTCTCTTATATTGTTTCGGGTTTTTCAGTTATTTAAAACTATAGCTTTTTGTTAATCTATGAAATGTTGCTGGCTCGAACTCCCGAACACAAAGCATTTAATGTATTGAGATCAACTTCAAGACATTATTCAAACTGTGCAATTTTTTTGGGAAGAAAAATTTGCTGTTAAAAGCTTCCTTCTATGCATCCTGTAAGAATACAATAATCTACTGTTTGCTAAAGTGATGGTTTCAAAATTGTTTTAAATAGCAAGAGAACTTAATCTTATAACTTTAAACGTAAGAGGGGCATTTTCCACTGAAGCTCACTTCAGTTATTGGGCATTTTAGACGTGGTGCCAATATCTGAGAAATTTCTTTGCCTCAAAAATTTCATCTTCGCATAGAAGAAATTTGTATCCAAAGAAAACTGATCAGTTTATTTTCCTTCCTTCACTTGTTCCCTAATCATTCAGAAAAGTGAAGGGTTCTTAAGTATCTTCACTTCCGAAGTGGTAATGTGACCACAGGCTAGTTAAATTGCTCTAAGTTTTGTTTAAAAGAGTAATTCGTGAATTTATCGCTTAACCGGACTAGTCATAATCGTGCTTAGTTTCTGAAGTATTAAAATAAACGAATTGCTCCAGTTATGTTTCGCCGTTGTTATTTATTAGTCACGTTTCCTAGGACCACGCTATCTTCATCCTACACCTTTTGTTATGTGGTGATTAACTGCTTTGGGTCGAACTGTAACCCGTTGTTCTCCCCTCCCCCATTCCTGTTGTTCATGAATTGCATACAGTATTCCTGGAGGTAACCGCATGGCGGTTTTGAAACAAACATCATTGGTCCGTTAATACTTATCTCAATCCAAGTATCATCAGGCCTTTTCTCTTAGAAAATCGGTTTTTTCATCCACCAAACGGGCAAATCGACGACAGAATACACGAAATTTACAGACAATAAATTGGAGCAAATTAAAAACAGTCTCAACAGGGTTATCCCAAACAATTTAGACCAGGTCAACACCTATTCCCAAAACTAAGGTGCAGGCGAGTTCCTTTAGCTTTTATGCTAAAGATAAACACAGTGGTTAAAATCACAGTCCTGCCACATCGGGTGGGAAAGATACGAGTTCAAGTCTCGACAATGATGCCAGGAATATTTATGGGCTTTTTTCAAAGGTTGGCTGAATTAGTTGGTCTGAAGAGACAGTTGCATGGTTTTTAATTCTGGAAACTGAATTTTCGTCCAGCGAACAGCAGACTTACCATAGAATATACCCATGCCGCATAGCCTTAGTTACTTTGGTGCTTAACAGACACCTAACCAATGGGCGGTTACTGAGAAAGTGTACTATGATTGTATCAGTAATCTTGGGTCCCTTTGGATTAAAAACTCGGAAACGCTACATCCCTACTTCAGCCTGCCTTTCTGTAGCCTTCAATGAATAAAGCATTCATAAAATTCCTTCGCGCTTTCACAGGAATGGAGCCTTCAACTATTAGACAAGAATTATAGAGAATATAAATTACAGGTTTGCAGTATAGACACTTGATGAATTTATTCATGACATAACAGTATTTTATAGACTGCTATTGTCAGTAGAATGAAACCCCAACAGACACCACTTTGTCTTATTATTATCTTGGTAGTAAATTTTCTCATTTCGTCAGTAATTCTTTGTTCGAACTTGACCTTGATAGACACACAAATAAAAGGCCGTAAGGATTAAAGATTTTCGCATATTTTGCCAATAAAGAATGATGAAACTGATGTAACTAACATTTCACTAATGGAATTAAAAAATCTTCAAAAGGTACCTTTTCTTTTCAGTAATATTAATGGGCGTACTTAAGTGTCTAAGAAAGGAGCTTTGTTAGATGTTTTTTTCAAGATTTCGTAATTACTCAAAATATGATTAAGATTATAACCATATAATCACCATCTTTTGTAAATGAATTTTTCTTTTAGAATATGAGGACAGCAAAGGGAGAAGTATGGAGGGGATGAAAGAGGTAGGTCAGCGAGAGATATTTTATTTTTCAAATGGTATTTATATTGCAAACATAAACCTGCGGATGTTTATAAAGTTACATGTCGAAAGAGGCAAAATTACAACCTAATCCAGCAGGAGGAAGGGGTCTGCAGCAATAAAAGATGCTTTAGTAAAGGCGGCAAACAATGCACAGCACGCGATAGCTCAAGATACACCCCCATAAGAATGGCTATGGCTGGATGACTCAGAGGAATAAAATTAACCTGCAGTAACTCATGAATCAAGGATATTATCTTCCTTTCCCAAAGGTAATTTCTAATTGGACACCAAAGAGTGACTTATTGGGTTAGTTTCGGGAAGAACGAGTGGATGACTGACATTAAGAAAGATAAATGGGTGCTTGCAATGGTCTAATTAGAAGCGCAATATATAATACAAACACAATGGTTTCTCTATAAAGACATTATTATTTTCTCTCATACTCGCACAGATGGAGTATTTCACTCCTCTTCAATTGTTTTCCTTGGAAATATTAGATCTCCCACATTACTGTTATGCGTACTGTTCTTCTTAGAAAGTGACAATTCACTTCTCATGGTCTTGGCTTTTACTTTCCTTTTTTTTTTTTTGCAAAAACGTAAGATCAGATTTGTAGAGAAAGAGGCATGGTGCGTTCCCGCACGTACGCACGCACACTTACACAGAATGAACGATGTGTTTATATGACCGATACTGAGAACACATAAAAAGTTTGTGATGAACCAGTCGTCTTTATTTAAACGAAAGAAATGGTGTCCCAACTACTTTGTTAATTGGCATGTGTTTGAAATTACCCAGGTTCGAATTCTGTCGATAATAAGAACTTATCGAAGGGAACCTCAGTTAACCTGTCTTGGACGAAGGTGTATAATATACCAAAATAATTCCTTTTGGGTTTATTTGTTTCATTTATTTTATTTTCTCATCATGTAAAACGACAAACAAGCCTTACAACATAAGCAATTTACAGATACGTTTCATGGTTCCAGTTGTCTTAGCAAGTAAGCGAGAGCTGGAGTGAAACAGTCACCTCTATATTGTTGCATTTTGAAGAATTCATCTTGGAGTCTTACGTGAAGATAGATTTCTCTAATATCCCCAACCACAAAAAATTCAAAAATGAATTTGTGGAAATATTAAATTCTATAAACTTCTTAATTTCTCATAAATTAAAATATATAAATTTCTCCCTTTAGGAGAACAAAGCGGTTACGATGGTTTTACAACTACGCTGTATGGAAAGACATGAGTTCCAGTCCCTTGAACTTTACACCCTGGTCGATCTCGAGCCAGAGTTGCAAGGTGTTTTTTCTCCCCGAAACTGGACTTTTTCATCCAGAAAACAGGCAAATGAATTATCGAATACGCGCAATTTACAGACACAATTCACTGATACCTCATTGGCTTAGTTTCCGTAAAACTAGGCAACCATAAATTTTATAAATTGTGGTCTTGATTATTGTGCAATCTCAAAGTACTGATCGCTTCTGTAATATGATGGGTCATCCCATTATCAATAAAGAAACGCCCTCTTCCCTCTGCTTCATCTCTTTAAAGTTTTTAATCTATAAAATGAAGTTATTCGTGTATCTTTGTTGTGATAACAGTGAACTGGAAAATCTTTTGCCTTTACATATGGAATTCAACTTTGTGGAAGATTCAAGAATGCGCGTTGAAGATTACTAAAGGCTCCATTTTCATTAACGATTTTATAGTTAGTTGTCAGTGAAAAGAGTTTAATCCGCATTAAACTATTCTTTAGGTAATCTTCCTAGACTTATTTTGTATTTTTTGCAGCTTGGGTACGGACACTGATGATTCAAATAAAAAGAACATAAATTGTAATGCTAACTTCTAGAAGAATGTCAGACCACCCGACAGGTAGAAAAAGGATGTGGGAGAAGGGTGACATTGGCTTGGTACACAATGACTACATTTAACTTTCTGCAGCCTGAATACATTTTTAATTAGAGGCATTTCGTATGAAATGCTGTAAACGATATTTAAAGAAAGTTCTTTTGTACCAACGACATAATACGAATTCTAAAAAAGACAATTCATCTTCTTTTTTCTCATCTTCGGAATCATCTCTTTCGCTCTCATTAGTAGTTGATCCTTGTAGATACAGGTGTGCCTGAGGGTTGTTTTACCTGTTGCCCGACTACAGTTGTGGGAGAACATCAGACAGCAGGTGTAGAACTTGACTGTTTTGGGCATAGTCAACTCTTTCGCCAAATCACATTCGAAACAGTCTTTGGAATGCTGTCCATGTGGGAGATAAAAGTGCCATTTGGGAGTTGAGAGTAGGAGTTCTGCTCATTCGAAATCGGTTTTATTGCTTCTCATTAAAATATTAGCCACTTCTGATTTTTCCCTCAGATAAAACACGTTGCGTATATTGTGAAATGCTCGTGCAACATTCCACAGAAGTTACAAATATAAAATATTAGATAATATCCACTATTATTTGTCGAATCTACATGAAGAGACCAATTCCAATATTGAAGTTCATCGAGCGGATTTATGAATATCTCAGGGTGGGGACATACGTCTAATTATTTATATTTTTATGAACGCCTTAATGGCTCCGGCCGATGGAAGGGAATATAGACTCAGGGGGTGTACCCAGCAGGGCGTGCAAATTTCATCCCTACTTCCTTCTCAAACATTGTAAATTACCTTAACCAATTATTAGTTACGAAAATAAACTTCCGATATTTTTATCTTTATATTGTCGGTCCCTTGTCCTGTAATTTGCACACTACCCGAAAGAACAAAGACTACCTGTGACTTGGTAGCAAGCCCCGCTCCTTGACTCTGGTGAAACCTCATATAACTTATCACTAGTCATTAATATAGTAGCACTTCTAGGTGCAAGGTATAATTACCGAAATTGTTGCCTTCTGAGGAATGTGCAAATAGTGACAAAAATCACGCGCTACCGGCTATAGATCCATGGGTCAAAGAAGCACCCACTATGGGTACAGAAGAAGCCGCAAGGGACATTGTTGTGAAGTCATTTCTGAAATCGATGATGCCTACTATCGGTTTTTATCCTAAGTATTAGAAAGCATCTGATATCTGTTTTTCAGTATAATGAAGCTAATTAGAATGCTTTCAACTTCATATAATAAAATCATTAAAGACACTGTACGGAAGTTTTTATTTTATTTTAACCTTTATGGGATAAAATATCGAGGATAAATAATGACATATACCAAAATGAAATAATTGGTAAAACTAGATGGCAGCTACTGCTGATTCTTTTTAGCATTATTTAAGACCACTTATTCATTCTTAACTAGACACTGTGACATCTAGTTGCAATGGCAATTGTCATGGATATTTTCCATGGTGTGTTGTGAATAGATAACTGGCAAACTCAATTCAGCTATTAGCATTGATGGAGCAGAGCGCATTGAAGGAGTCATCTAGAAGGGAGACCTTCACTTCGATAAGGAAAATTTGGTGACGAATACTCTTCGCCAGCGTTCACTGACAAATTTTATGAGGTTAGCATCAAGTGTTTGTGCACTTTGAAGCCTTTGTTGCGGCGATAGCAACCGTATGTAAGATGAAGGCGAGTATGAGAGGAACAGAGCTCAGGGGTGGCTCTGAGAGCAGCAGATGAGATCCTTCTGCAAAGAGTTCTAGAATGTGGGTGCAGAAATATATCCGATGTGGAGTTTGACTGTGATGACAAGCCTTCTTACCTGAATAACTTCATGCAGTCTGTTTATGGATAAAATGTAGACAGAGCAGTTGCTCTGAGTTGAGGGGGAGCTTATGTTTGTAGAGTACTCATTTGCGGAGCTAGAATTCTGCTACTAAGATTGGTTTTTATGATGTGGGATCAATGGATTTCAGCTACATGGATTGATAGACCACAGTTATTATGATGTACTGAACTGTTTCGATTTTGTCGTGTACATGTATTGCAGGTGTTGTTTATCGATCCATCAAAATCGTGTGACACGAAAGAACAGCAATCAAGGGTGATGACTGTAGCTTAGGGTCATAAACTACTCCTAATTCGGCATGTTTCAAAACAATAGAAATCGAAGCCTCTTACAGGGTTGGCTTCATAGGATATCGTTTCAATGAGAATACCAGGCATTTCGGTTTGTTGTAGTTTTGGAGTCAAAATTGTTTGATATATCCAGCAAAATCAGAAAAGGTGTTGGTAATCATTCCAAAGATTACATCAGGGACATCATTTTCAGAGATCGGGCTAAGACTTTCAAACTATCGGCGTAGCAGATGAAATCAGACCTGTTAGTTATGAGTGGGGATATGAGAGATGTGAAGAAGAACCTCTCTTTGTGGACATAACATCTCTTTGTGGAATGCCAGCAGAGATCTGCCTGGTGTATTTGTGGCTGTCGACATAGAACTTGATCGTTCTGTGCTGTAAACCTGAGGTCAGAAAACACGACACATCTGCAATGTGATAGTGGCATGCCAGTAATTTAAGAAGAGCTGGCATATTGTAAAATGTGTCAGGTGACTGCGAGTTCAATGTTTTGTTGGAAAGCTGAGGTGACATTGGTTGTTACAAGTAGATTTGCGGTGGTAGATCTATGAGCGATCGAATAGTGGATCTGCAGAGGCAAATAAGAGAGGATTTTCTTGGTCAAGCAAGGTAATATTCTTTCGACGTTTTAAGGAGGCATTTGCGATAGGTCTGAATTGGCTGACAAGGGTAGGCGCGATTCATTTGGCAAACGGCCTTATGCCGTAGATACTGCATTAGAGAGGAAAGAATCGATTAGCAAGCACAGCTTTGAACATGGATGGAGGTGCATTATGGTTTAATTATTTTACTATGACTTCGCCATCGCCTGCAGTGCAGGAGAAGAAAGTATATTTTATAGCTGCAATAAGTTGCTCCTTTGTGATTGCAACAGATGCTATAAGATTAATTCCAGCTTCAACAGGAGAAAGAGAAAGGTGTGCGTTGATCGGTGTTTTTATTAACCATTTTAATGTGATCAAGTTATTTATTAGGGGAGGGACAGTTGTTTTTCGAATTCATAGTGACCCACAGTGTAGTGAGTCCTGCCCTTAAGTATTATTGTATTATATTTGATAGCTCTGGACTTAGGATGGTTAAACTGAGCTAGAGAGAGAGAAAAAGAGAGGTGACCATTCGTTGCGATTTTTGAATGCGCTCTTACTTGGGTTTAATTTTTTAAAGTCAATATTATTCTCTCATTTTATATTATTAGAAAATTCAAAAAAAATCACGCTTAATATAAGTATTTTGTTTACGATGTACAGTTCTAAATTGTGACATATTATTACCTTTTTTTTATAAGTGCATTAATATGAAAAATTAAATACCACTTCAACTTCCACATGTAAATTTAAAAAAAAATTGAGCTGGATTACTTCGAAATCAAGAAACGTTGTTTATATAATCTGTTTATGGTTCCTAAATACCTTTTTTTTGTTTTATTTTGTTTGACAAGTACAAATGTCAACAAACAGGTTACACTACATATATTAATCGAAATTCGACATACATGACAGGATGGAATTTAAACGCCCTTGGCCAGTCCAGCATCGAACATAAAAAGTTGAGCTGAACTATTTGAGGCAATCCCAGAGGTGACTAAGGCCATGAGGAGTCAGTAGATCGTGAAATTGGATCTGAGATACCCTAACTTACTAAAACACCCAATCAAAAGCTTTTATAAAGGCTTTCATAATTCAGATCTGCAGTCGTAATAGAATCTCTTTTGAAAACAGGTTGCAGGACTACTTGTTGCATACTACAGAGATAGAAGACCTTTTTTTGTTCTTTTTTTCTAAAGCAATTAAAGATACTAGGCGTACTAATGTATTCTCTCTGCAAATTCTTATATATATACACTGTGCTGCCACTTTATTAGGTACACCTACCGAGTAGAGTGTTGAGCCTCCTTTAGCCTTCAAAACAGCCTGAAGTCGTCTAGGCATGGATTGAACAAGATGCTGAAAATGTTGTGCAGGAACGGAGTACCATGAAGACATGAGTGTGTCACACAGTTCCTTGAGATTCGACGGTGGTGTAGGCCCACGGCGAACAGCCCTTTCCAGCTCATCCCAAACATGTTCAATAGGATGGAGATCCGAGGAACTGAGCGAGCCACTGCAGCAAAGAAAAGTCATTGTCATGTCCTGGAACCATTCCATAGTGATTCGGGCTTTGTGCACCGGCGCATTATCCTGCTGGAAGTAGCCAACTGACTGAGGATAAACTGTCAGCATGAACGGATGCATTTGGTCAGCAACGATGTTTAGGTACGATGTGGCATTCAGACGTGAATCTATGGGTATCAATGGACCCAACGTGTGCCAAGAAAACATTCCCCACACCATAACGCAGTAGTCGTCAGACATGACTGGTCCATGGATTCGTGCTGTTTTCGCCAAATTCTGAGCTTTCCATCAACATGATGCACCAGGAACTTCGTCTCGTCAGACCAAGCAACTCTTTTCCAATCCTCGATAGTAGTCCAGTACTGGTGTTGCTGTGCCCACAGGAGGCGTGCTCTCTTGTTCTTCATTGATAACAAGGGTACGCAATGTGGCCGTCGGCTGTTGTAGCCCATTCGCGACAAAGTGCGACTAGTGGTCCGTTGCGATATTTTGTTCTGCGCACCAAGGTGGTATTCTGACGTGATGTGCAACATTGTGGCCCTTCTGTTTGCTTGCACAATTCTAGCCATCCTCCTTCTCTAACCTCTCTCATCAACAAGCGATTTTCTTCCACAGGAGTGCCGTTGAGAGGATGTTTTCTGTTCGTTGCACCATTCTCGATACACCCTTGAAACTGTGGTGCGTGAAAAGTTCAGGGGAACTGCCATTTCAGAGACGCTTTGTCCAGCACTTTCTACCATAACCTGATACTGCACCTACTACCTTAACTGATACTAGAAAGGTTGTTCTGCTGCATTTATATCCACCACTGTGGTCATGTGACTTGCAACGTTGTGGGACAAACCATTTGTGCGCACAGCAGGAGTGTACCTAATAAAGTGGCAGCACAGTGTATATTCTAATCTCATTTTTTTGTATTTTTCTGGGTGAAAAATCAGAGTTTATGAAGAGGAGAGTTATCTGACTAATTCGGCCACAATGTGAAGAAAGCCCATAAAAATCTTCAATCCACAGCTTCTCCAGTTCCCTGTGGGATTCGAATCCAGACCATTTCCACACACTTTAGAATTAAAGCGAATATAGCTTCGGTTCTACTAGTGAGGATAGAGATTAGTGAGGAATATATTCCGTTCAGAATTCAAGTATGCACATTTTTATTTGCAAATGTAATTTATTTTTAGGTGGATGCCTGATTATGATTTTACCTAAATACTTTGTATATGAGCTTTTGGGTAGGTCACTTTCAGTGATGAGCATTGTATTTTTGAGTTATGACCGCTTACACTGGTTTAAAAACAATGTAAGACCAAGTAATAGAAAGAGCAAATATTTTAGTAGTAATACTAAAGGGATCGTAAAACGCCCACAACTACGAACAGTCGGTGCGTAACTGTTTCACTCGTGCTTATTTTTTATGTCAGCATTCTGGCTATAATGACTTGAATCCATTAATTTTTATAGAACAGGTAAAATCATAATGGAAACCCAAAAGTTCAAAGGGGTTCTCTCACTTCATGCATTAGAAATTCAACTGACTCTATGACGCGAACACAAGTTTTCATTTTAAACTATGAAAATATCGATGGACAGTTGACACAATTATAAAACAGTAATGTCAGCATTACACCTAAATTTAAAGCTTTTTATGCTGATAGTAACATTAATTTTATCACAGCAATCTGAGGTACATTTACGAGGTACAATTATGAAAGTTTAAGATACATATAGCAAGATTAAAATGCAGTTATGAGAATAGTCCAGAACGTATTTGATCCATCTTGACTGATGGTCACCTTTCACCTTTTGGCCTGTTCTATTTATGATTAATGTTCCTAATTTTAAACGACACCAAATTGCCATATATTAAGGGACGCCTATCTAAGAGCGAGCAGTTTCCTCTCTAGCCCCCCTCAAAGTATAGATTTGCCATTGCATGCTCTCCCCAAGGTATTAAAAGCGTTACAGGGATGCTGTTCCACGCTTTTGATACTGTGGATATTGTGGAAAGCAGGTGATGTTCATTCAACTGCTTTCCACAGGTTGTTGCAAATTGAATGGTTGCGGATCTTTACACCGAAAAGCCTCTTCCATCTCAGGCTACTGGAATTCAATTGGATGAAATCTGGTGACTGGAAAGGCCACAACCTTGTGCCAAATTCACTCTCATGTTCCTGGAACCACTTCAGTATAGTTCCGGTTTTGTGATATGCCGCATTATCTTATTGGAAGAATCTATTCGCAGATAGTTACAGTGCAGTGCAGTAACGATGCACCTGATGGAACACAATTTCCAGATAGCCGCTGGCATCCAGATGTAATATCAAAGGGCCCAATGTGTACAATGAAAGCACTCTACACCATTAAACTGAATTGTTGACACCTAGCCAGATGGACCCATGGACTGCTGCTGTTTCTACCATGTTCTGGCCCTCCCGCCAGGTGGCAAGAACTGGGATTCGTCAGACCATGCGACATTTTTCCCAATCCTCCACTATTCAGTGTTTATGTTCCGGTGCCCACTGTAACCGTATTTTCTTGTATTTTGCTGACAGGAGTGGAGTTCTGTTGTCGGCTGCGATACCACATTCGTGAAAAGTTACGATAAACTGCGAGTTTTGAAATGAGTCTTTGTTACCACTGTTCCACCGACTTGCTATTTGACTGACTATAGCCTTTCTGCAAGAAAATGTCTTTTCAAGAAAAGGATGAACAGAAAGTGGAGATGGTAAAGCCCAACTGGATTAACAACTGATGAAATTGACTTCATTCTCACTAACGGAAGATATATTGTGAACGATGTTACTGTCCTGAACAAGGTAAATGTTGGAAGTGATCACAGAATGGTAAGATGCACAGTTGTTATAGATGTAAGAAAAGAAAGGAAAAAGCTGACTCGAGTAAATAATACGAAGGTCTTTGAGATAACAGAAGAGGAGAAAAAGCAGCATGCACTGGAACTTAAGTACACGTTTGAGCTTCTGCAGACCTTTCAGGACGCAGATAAACCACGAGGAATACAACAATTTTCGGAAATTGACAAAGCCCGAGAAACCTATAGGGAAAAATAAATCCATAGAATCAAAAATTAGTCAAGAAACACTCGTCGTGATGAACCGAAGACGACAAATGAAGAGCAAGATAAACACTAACAAGGACAAAATTAAGTATATTGAGTTATGCAGAGCCATTAGAAAGATACTCAGAAAGTGCATAAAAAGATTTAACACAAAAGTATAACAAGTATTAAGGTAAAACAAAGGTCTTAAATCAGCAGCCATGAGCAGTAATACAGAAAGACAAATAATACTGAATCTAAAGAATAGTGATGGTGTACACTGAAAGGACCGAATTCATGGGATACCTGGTTCCTGGGCACCCGATGCTGTCACTCCTCTCACTAGTGGACGAACCCACCGCTTGGCAGATATATAGGTACACTGCATTCACGTAGACGGTAGTAATTCGATGTCAGTATGGATAAACGTCGTGAGTTAACCGACTTTTAAAGAGGGATGATAGTGTGTGCCCGACGCATTGGTGACGGGCACCCACTATCATCCATTAACACATAACAGAAATTGCACTATCTCCGTTAGACAGTATCAAGAGTGTATCGGGAATACACCATTTCCGGAATAACATCTCATCGTGGACAGCGCTGTGGGCGGAGAAAGGTGGTGGATGAACGTGGCCGTCGACGTCTGTTTCTAATTGTTTCAGCCAACCGGAGAGTGACAGTGGCACAAATTACCGCCTACTTCAACGATGGAGGTGTGCCAGAAACGTCTCCACCAAGACCATCAGGCGATCATTACCGCAATAGGTTATGGGAGCCGCCGACCCACCAGAGTCCCATTGCTAACACCATGACACAGGACTCTACTCTCAACTGGGCGAAATAACATCGGCACTGCACCTTGGATGATTGGAGACGGGTCTCCAATGAGTTCCGATGAGTATCGTTTCCAATTATTTCGAGCGGACGGGAGGGTGCGTATCTGGCGGAAACCGCAGGAAGCTATACACCCGTCATGTCAACAAGGAACTGCTCCGGCAGGTGGACGGTTGGTAATAATCTGGGGCATGTTCAACTGGCACACCTCTGGTACGTCTAAACGCATCTCTGAACGGTCCAACGTGTCCTTCCTTGAAGACCATCTTCAACCCTTCATGGTCATCATGCACCCACAGGGCAATGGAACCTTCCAGCAGGACAATGCGCCTCCCCATAGAGCCATGGTGACTAGAACATGGTTCGAAGGGCATTCCACCCTTGATTTTACCACCCTTGAATGGCCTCTCCGCTCACCGGACACGAACCCTGTGGAGCATCTTTGGGATGCTGTGGAAAGGTCCGTTCGAGCTTTAGATCCTCCATCCAGGAATGCGACCGAATTATGGAGAGCCATGCAGCATGCATGGATGGAAATGCCTGTGGAACGATTTCGTGAACTAGTGAATTCAATGCCTCGCCGAGTGGCTGGTCTTATCCGGGCGAAAGGTGGGCCTACCCGTTACTAGGTAGATATCCCATGATTTCTATCTACTCAGTGTATTAATGAAAACAGCTATATCGCACCAAAGCTGATCATGAGTCTGCTGGTCTTGATCAGTGGATGGCTTTCTCACAAGAAAATATTTAACTGCTTCTCCTCACCACAGAAAGTCGACTTTGAATTCATTACATAAAATCACAATCGGGATAAGTCAAGAATTTTGTTCCCACAACAACATATGCAGCTGATGTACCTCATCACATATAATGGTGAAGCTGAATTCAAGAATAACACTGCTCAAGAAATGCTGTCCATGCAGTAATGGAATGAACAAGGGATGTAGCATCTTTTCATTAACTACTAAGGGATAAGCAGCTCAGTAGCCGACTACTTCGAACCAACATTGAGATCAATGTCATAGTAAGTTCACAGTTCATGTGGCGCCTCCGTAGCCAGGTGGGAAGGAGCAGCAGTGCCTAGCACACCCTTCTTGATTAGACCGGGGTTCGAACCCGTCACCACCAAATACGGAGGATGCGGAAAAGTCAGGGAATGACCACCGCATATCCTGGAGCAATATGGCCTTAGTTGCTAATGCTCCTAAAAACCAAATAACAACAACAACACAGTTCATGTATTGAAGCAGGATTGAAGTTTTCGAGATACTCAACCGATGCGTCTGGCGCCGACAACCACACCACATTCAAAGTCACTTAAATCTTTTGTGTTGTCTATTCTGGAACTGAACTGCATTCATACAGCATCCCTACGTATCTGCCCACACACCACGCATCGCTTTACATCGCATCGTACAACACGTGATTCTGTTATTGAAGGGGCGCCCCATTCATGAAAAGGTGTACCTAATAAAGCGGTCACTCAATGTATTTCCAAGAAGATTTTAGATGTATCAGGCCTGAAATACCTGAAGTTATTTTGTAGTAATTAGACATAAACATATCAATAATACTCACTGACACAATTATAAACAATCCAAGTACTGTAAGGATTTATGCCTTAGTTTCATTTGCTAGCAGTATCCACTGATGGCAGAATTTAAAGTGTTTGGAGAGAGGAAGAAGACTTCACCGTAAGGAGATGAGCATCCTTAAGGCTTCGAGGATGTTTCTATATTTGCCTGAAGTTCCTCATGCCATAGATTTAAACCGAACTATCCCTTTTCCAAACGGGTGGCAGATGACATTAGGATTATTCTGCCATGGAGGACATGAGGTGGATCGAAAAATGCCAGTGCTATTTGATTAGTTAAAAATAAACGTATTTAGTATTAGTTCTGGGTAGAATTTATTGTAAATAATTTAATGAAAGTATTATTGTTAATACTTGATTTTCTAACGGCGGACATTTTTATTTATTATTGTTTTTTTTATGGGCGTGAAAAAACTTTTCAAGGAATTTTCTGAGTTGATCCCACTTCTTGGCGATCTCCACAAACGAGGTAAAAATAAACGGAGGATATTTAAATAACAACACATGTGGGATAGGCTGGATTATTCCCACAAGTTGACCTTATGTCGGTTCAGGATGGATATTCGGAAGTAAAACGCTATTAGAATATTTGTCGCCAAATCCCAGTAGTGTTGGAATCGGAAAGAAAAAAGATGGTCGTTTAGCAAATTGCTGAGAATGTTTAAAATTAGTATATCTTACACGTATTAAGAATGTATCGTGCCTATAGACCACCTGACGGTGATCACTCGTCCTTAAAGCACAGTTGTAATAACTGAGAGTCTGAAACACGAAAGCGTATAGAAATCGAATCGATCACGAGCGCAGGAAGAAATTTGTACTTATCTCTTTAAATTCCATTTAAATTAACACGAAAGATGAGAGAAAGAAACTTTGCCACTAATAACAACCTTTCTGAAATAATACAAAGGAAATAAACAGTTTATCTTCACAATTTCCTTACCCTTTGAAGCAGCCCAGTTAGCTGACCTCCTCTTGATAGATCTGGCACGAACCCAAACTGCTGTCATCACCTAAAACGTTACTCTAACAGTCTCTATGGAAACCATATGGAGCGTGTTGCTATAGAAACAGGCGGCACTAGATTTCTGGTTCTGTAGATATCCAGTCTCGCCATTGGAAAACACCGTTACAGCATCTCGACGTATATCCGCACAAACATCTGGAGCGTCTTTTAATTTAAGACGTAAAACGCTGTGCCAGCTTCCTACGGTAACCCGGGGTCGTTAGAAGGGTGGTACAAATCGTAGGCCTTCACCCACGATCTAGCAGGCCTACACTACTGTCAATGTAGAGTTGACCTGCCACTTACCTATTTGTCTTTCTCGACATCCGTGTAAACAATGTCACTGTTGATGCTCGTATTTCGAGGTACGAGAGTAACGGTAATTGTGACATATCGTCAGGGCAAAAAGTCGTAGGGACAGCTTTACTTAGCCAGCGATAGTAATGGAGAGATCTGTTTCTGTCAATGTCAGTGGCAGTTTCTAGAGGCCAGATTACTCACCTGTTTCTTTTAAATCGTCTAGGCTAACAAGATTTTGAAAATTCTGAAGTGGGACCACACGGTGCAATATTTTGGGAGGTCTTAAACCAGAAATGATGGAACATCTTTTGATTAATGACCATTGAGTCAACAAGAAACAGTCTTCAGTTACAGCAGTTGATGTCTAATACGGAAGTGATAAAATGGAGGTTATTCAAATGAATGTTTGTTCATATTTATGGAGTGCAAACTTCCACTTGATGAGATCTTTATCTTCCTTCATGAATATAATTCATTATTTTTATGCATCCATCATTTCCATTTGCGCTTTTCGTTAATTGTTATGTTTTTGTTACCATCTGTGAGGTTTTATAACATGTTACTCTTTTGGAGAGGTTTCAGTTGAAATCTCTGATACTGGAAGAATTCTCGAAAACCTCATCAGTCGGGACTATTTTAGCAAAGTGTTTTTGGAGTGAACTGGTGAATGTAAGAAATGGAATGAGAGATATTGCCAAATTTCAGAAGTGTTTACAGTTGATAAAATTAGCCCGGTCTATTTATATGCTAAAGAACAAGTTGGGGTTCTTTCCCTTCCTGTGAATTCATTCCGCGCAAGAATTTGTCGTTCGAAGTACTATTCTGTAGATGATTCCGAAATTCTCAATGAATTCCGTAAGGTGGTAATATCTGAATATTTTCTCACATCATTACATTGACCCATTCTTGCCATACACGTAGAACTTCAGCAGTAGTGATGACATATACAAGATCTTTAGCATCCTGCAGTTGTCGCCTCATTTTAGACAACAGGGTTTCCATTTAACCATTTTTGCGTTCGAAGTCTATTGTAACGTCTTTTTGGAAAGGAAATGGAAGCCAAAGAATGCAACAAAATACGAATAGATAGTTGATTGGTCTCTCTTTATTGTTTATCACCAATTAACTTGGCTTCCTGGTTTGACAACTAGGCGGATTTGGCGTGGGAGCACATCCTTGTTTTAAGAGATGGGGTGGGAGACAGAAGAAATGTATCGAGTTGCTATCCAAAACATCCTAGACATGTTTTGGATAGCAGCTATACTTTCTGGCAAATAAAAAAATGGGAACATAAACGGAGTAGAACAATTTTCAACACTCAGCAGGGTGGGACCACTCTGGGATCCAAGGAGGTTCTAAGCTGACACGAGCAGATGATGGACTGGACATAACGATTTGTTCTCTTATCATTTGATAAAATCTCGAACCCGGTGAGACAGTTAATCTGCTTTCCTGAAGTTTTCACCCACCTCTCACCTCACACGTGTAAATGACATGAAACACCTGATATTCTCAACACAGAGAAACACCCAAAACTATGCTAATTGCGTCCACATATTTAAATTATTTCCCAGACTGCTTGACTGAAGGTGGTCCTAAAGAGGTTCAACACATACCTACACCCTGCCACCTGCACTTCTTCTAACGACCCTTGTTACTACCAGCTTGGACTCACTTTGCAAAAGGGAGAAACAAAAAAAAAAGTAAATAAATAAATCTACTCCCTGTGATGAGATCTGATTATTTGTCCTACTCAAAATATCTTTTAGACAAAATCGATTATGCTGTCATTTTCATCAAAGATTACTGTCACAATCATTTCGCCGCACTGATTATCTATTTTGACTATTTGCAAATTATTATTAAAGTAACACTAAGAGGGCTTGAGTCTGTAAGGACAATAATTTCTATATTGGTCCTTACAGACCAATATACAATAAGGGATTCATTAGTGAAATATTTTCTACTGGATCCATATGAAAATGAATATTATGCATCCCAGATATCTAACGACAAATAGATAGTTTATCAGGTACTCCACCGATCCACCCTCCCAAGGAAATGGAATATACTGTTAGATGCAAGTGTCATATGTGTACACCTCTGTGAATCGGATGAAAACAAGATAAACATATCCGATAGTATGGTACACGGACGAAGATGAATGAAAGCCACGTGACCGGAACAATTTTAATGCATCGTGATAGTTAGGGTACTGCCACAGTATTAGAAATGCCCAGAAAACTTGAAATGAGAAAAAAAAAAAACAAGTAGATAGTTTTGTAGTACAGACACAGATCTCCCAACAATAACCCACAACCCATGGTGTGTCAGGCATTGCATTGTTCAGTCTAGGCTACTACAGAAGATGACCAGTATTCCATATGCATCTAACAGAAAGGAATGCCTGCAGTAGGTAAAGCAGCATGGTACTGGAGCAGAATGACATAGCCCTAAGACTGATTTAATTTGTTGTATTCTTCCTTTCACTCATCCCATCAAAAATAAATCTCTAGGTTGAATTTGATGGGAGTTGTTATCCAAACAAACCATAACTAATCTTGACCAACTTCACTATGCTCCACAATATAGGGAATAATCCTTATTCATGATGTTCTGGCGCATGTTTGGAATCACGCTTGCCATTAAATTTCGCTTCTTACCACCAGGATCCTGCGTAGTACAGTAACCTCTCTGACACGGTCAGACCCAGGACACAGCCTTCAAATATTTGAGCTCAGTAATCTGTGCTTCTTCATGGCATGGAAATATGCTGTCCAGTCAAAATATTGTCGGCGCCGCCACACTGAGAGGCATGGACCCTATAAGATACCGAACCTTGCAGAAGGTATGTTCTTCCATGTCTCCCAGGATTGCGTCCAGTAGATCTGCGATAGTTCGTGGTGGAGGATCCAAATGCGAATTTATCGATCCACGTAATCCTAGAAATGTTCTATAGGATTCATATCTGAAGAACTTGGCGGCCAAGGTAATACCAAGAAGTCACTTTCGTGTTCCGCAAACTACTCTTGAATACACGCAATTTATGGACATAACACACATGGCTGGCTAACTCAACCACGGGTTGAGTTAGTCAGCGTGTAGCGCAGTGGTATCGTCACCGCGCTCCCCACACAGGGTGGAAAAGGCCGGGGTTCCACATCTCCCAATCCCGTCAATGAAGCGAGGAACTTTTATGGGCTTTTTTCACTCCGTGGCTGAGTTAGTCTCTCTCAGGTGTAGATAGCAAGGTTTTTCCTAGGAAAAACTGGGATCTTTCGTCCAGAAAAACATTAAACATCCCAGGTTTTAGATGAGGATCACGGATATCAGGCATTTATAGAATTAAGATACTCGCTGCAGTGGGCGCAAGATCTATCATCTCCCAAGGTATGAAAAATATCCAGCGAAGTTTCCAGCAATATAAACCTATGGGCTTTGTTCGTTTGTTAAACTACAATGCGTTTTTAATTTTGGAACGCACCACCAAAAGACAGTGTATGCTTGCAGAGATTATCTTCCCTAGTCTTCGAGCTATGTCCAATCGAAGATTACGAAAATTTGTTAGATAAATTTTAAAAAAAGAGAAAAAAACGTCATTGAAATGTTCTACAAACCTGGCAAGATATATTATGTGAATTTCTTAGAATCTCTCTCTCAGTAAACGATTCCACATATTAATTTAGAAATTTGATATTAAATTTCAAACATTTAGTAAAAACTAAAGCAGAGTTTTCGTCTGTTGGTCCTCCCCACCTTGTCAAATCACAACACCTCCGTGAATGAAATGAAAGGACATTTATCCTTTCATTTCATTCACGGAGGTATTGCAAATGTATTGCAACACCTCCTGTATTGCACATTTTACGCATGGGCCGAGAAGATTCGTAGGAAAACCTGTCTATCGATGTCGGGATATGTTACTCGCCTTTTCTTTCGCTCACTGTCTTGAATTTCTGATGACATAAATAACAAATCTTAAATATGTTTGTGTCACGAATTCTCAAAACACCTTGCTCTAAATCGGTGGCACCCAAACTTTTCTGGCCACGGAACCCTTTTGATTCCTTTATTGATGAACCTCCAAATTAAATTTCAAAAAACTTATCTCGCGGAATTAGTGTAACAGTTGAGTTTGTACCTTCTCATGGACCCACTGAGTTGCATGCAAATCCTCTGGAGTTCGCGGACAGTAGTTTGCATGCTGCCACTGTTCCAGATACCAGGAGCGGTCCCAGGATTTTCTTAAGGAGAGGGCTAAAGCGGTGCTAAGGGAATCATTAAGTTTCAATCATCATGCAGCAGTAAATAAAATCCGCATTATTTTGATTATAAGTAGATGAGTTATAAACCCTTTGAGTCCTAACTGAGGTGGCCTCTGCTAGACCCTAGAGTAAGGGGTAGCGATTCCAGAGTGAAGGAAAGGAAAGTAGTTACAGTACATCATTGAAAATAGATAAAAGAGGATGTTCATCAGCTATTTGTCTCGTGGCAAATACCAGTAATTAATTAAAACGTATCATGTATTTTTATATATGGACCATTAGAACTTTTCTCCCCTCCTCCGAGGTACCAAACACAAAGAGCGTTTTTTTTCCATCGGAACAGAGAAGCTTATCAGCTCTAATTTAAGTTAAATAACTTCCTAACCAGAAGTAGGAAGGCAAGCGAATTATCTATCATCACACCGGATGCGGAAATACATTTGATTGACCTTTCAGATACTGAATCTGAGATATTTTTATTAAGTGCATTAAAATTTCTGCACTAAATATTGTTATGATACCAATATCAACCCTTTTTCCTATTGTAGGTCGCTTGGGCATTGCTTTCGCACGGTGATCTTCAAGTATTATTGTCCCAAGTTTACAAGGAGTGACTGTTCTGTTATTTCTTTTGTTAACTAAAACATCAGAAGAAACAGAATATGTTGGGAACACCAGCATACTGACTTACTTTTGCACCGGTTTAGCCTGGTTTTTATGTTGCATAAAATTTAACTCCTGCATACAGTAATCTCTCTCTCTCTCATTCTTCCCCGCGATGATTTGGTACTGCTTTCTTTGCAATGACATGAAACCTAATTTGAAAAGTTATTCGCAAACCCCGTACCAGGTTAGCTGTCCAGTTTCGATGATTTAAGCTCTGTGATTGCTACTTTAATGTCCTCTCATAAAGCAGGCGGACGGATGGAGAGAAAGGTGTGGAAGGAGAAACGGAATTGAATGTTTTCTAACTTCTCGCTCTCCAACGAGGCCACATTTCTTTTCTGTTTATTTTTTTTTTCCCCTATTGAGAAAGCGCTGCAAGGGTTGGCAAAAAAACTCGCTCATCTGGAGAGATTTCTTCATACTTAGGTAAAGCAATTGGCAGCCACCCACTAGGGTGGCTGCTTGTTAAAGCCAGACCGTAAAAGTGGCGAAGTATTTTCCCACCACACCTACACACTCGTTGGACACTTGGGACAATAATACGAGTCCCGCTGATTATAGGTGTTAGTATTGGAGCTACAGCCCCAGGTACGTCAGCTATAAAATTTTAAACCTTAATATGGGTGTGAACAGAGAACTCATTTTAGATACTTTGTATGGAAAGGGTTAGATAACGCGCTCGTGGCCTGGGTGGGCACCGTGTATGACCTGACATGCGGCCCTATAACAGCCCATATATCACCACCTTATCACAGAACCGAACTCTTGAGTGACAAAGGAGTCCGATGGGAGGTTTGTGGGTATTGGCCGTGCCCGTTTCTTGGCGATACTATGGGACCTTGTAGGACCTGGAGTCAAGTGATTACAGTTGATAAGAAGAACCTCTTCGTACATACTGACGCTGTGACAAGATATTTATATTTGTAAGGAGACATATTTGTGTATGGCGTCTAATTTTGTGCGCAACATGTTTATCCCTTCAGCCTTCGGGGACACACACGTAGAATGGTTATTGTCTGTATTCCGATGTATTCATCCCACATTAATCTTGTCTGCAGCAGCATTAAGACAAGTAGGTTACCTACATAAGTCTTTGGTAATCTTAACTTGGACCAGGGATTGTTCTTTCTTCCATTTCACGCAGCAAGTTTTTATCCTCCGATTATTTTAATTCACTTTCATTTCCTTTCTTCTTGCAAAACAACTTTTCAGGGTCCAAAAACAAAGCGATAGTATTACTGTGTCATGCGTGGAGTACAAATAAATGTCATAATAAAGAACTAAAGTATTCCTATTTTTCATTCTGGGTAAATCATAGGATGTATAAAAGTGAATACACTGAATGTGAAAACAATTTCCCTCTTTCTTTAGCTACAACCGGGTGAGAACTTCAGAATTGGTGTGGGGGGTTGCCAAACCTATCTTAAACGTAGTTTATTTTCTTTACTTATAGCTCCAAAAGACAAATCTTCGTATAAGAGGCAAGCCACAATTTTATTGTAAATTATTTCGAAGAAATAAAAGTTCGTTGGTTATTTGGTTAGCTAACATAATTACTTTTTAACAGTCCACTTAACATTCTTCTCCCACAGCTCGAAAATAAGGTGATTTTGTTGAATATTCCATCCCATATGAATGCTGCTTTAAAAATAATAATAAATAAATAACATCTTCTTGCTGGGGGAGGCGGGGATGCCGAGAAGATCGATACACGTTCAACATGTTCGTTAAAATTTCCAGTCATCTTCCCAGATAAAATTTCTGAACTGGAATCAAAAACAACAATATTACAAAAGTAACTAAAATTATGGTCCCTAGGATAGTTGAACTAATAGTACTCAGTTATTTAAAAGAAATTCAATTTTCTTTGGAAGGTAATCGGTATGTGGGCGAAAACTAATTGACCCCTGGTTACTCCCGACTTCACAATCTAACAAGTTTCGCTATCCCACGAAAAGTGGGACTACGTTTACGAGATCGGCAAACTGGGTGTTATTTATTTAGGCTAAGGGATAGGCAGGGGTGTAAGTTATGATTCTGGTGCTTCCGGAGTAGTGTACAGAATGAGAGGATGGGTGGGCATCCATTAGGAGCCTCTGACCTGAAACAGAAAAAGGAAAACGCCCATATGGAGAAGAAGAAGAAGGGGACAAGGAGTTTGGGGGGATGTTCAAGGTGTAGGACAAGATAACAGTCATTTGCAGATTTCTTGCTGCAGTGAGGTTGGGCAAGGTAAGAAGGCCCCCAAGAATGGAAGAAATTTCAACAGCAACATTTTTTTTAGAAAATTTTAATCATGTAGTTTTAGGTTTGATTCAAGGTTTAAATTACTTAAAATTACTGATATTAAAAAAATAATATACGTAAATTGTTTATAAACAAGGGGGAAAGGCCAGGACAAAAGATACACATTTAATTTAGGCGGACATAAAAGGCAAACTTTTTAAAACAATTTTTGGAGTATAATATTAAACATTGGGGTCCTTCTTAAACTTCGACATTTTTCTGATAAAAAGACCACTCATCTTAAATTGCTTCCAAAGCATTTCCATAACTTCGTACTAATATCAAGTATGCCCTAGCATATTTTCATTTATTTAAAAAAAAAAGATTGCATGTAATCTTTTATCGATACCAATTTTTTTAAAACAATTCCAAACACATTCAGAAATTACCTTCAGCGTAACAGTAATTCGCTTATTTAAACCCCTAATGTACAAAGTGGATGAGCTGCTTTCTTACTCTTAAAAATTTATAGCTCAAAAACTATAGATCTTATTGAAAACAGTTTTTGCATTGCAATCAGTATTTCACTAATTTTTATTAACAATTAAAATCTCCACGTTTCTACCACTATTTTCTAACAAGAAATCAAGATGCGGTATTGTGTCCTCTAAATACCCGATGGAATGTTCCCATCATCCCTTTCCAGACTAATTGCATCTTCACACCTGAAAAAGTTGAAGGGAAATCCCTGTAAACAGCGCTTCAGACATATCCACAACCAAAATTCTGCTGAAGCCAGGAAATTCGCTCTTCCGTGAAGATCTCTCGGAGGAGCTTTCGTAGGTTGGTATTATTGCCAATATGGAGCGCAGCAGCAACCAACCTAAAAATTATGTTTCGATATATACAATGTTCATTAATCTCTGGGAAATTTTGGTCCTCAAGCTAAGATAACGTTAATTGTACCACTAACAATGGACTCGGTTGTTAGTGGTTTCAAAAAAAAAAGGAACCAGTAACAGTGTATGCGATAATTCCACGCTAAAGCCTTTAAATGGCGTGGGGATTCCTCAGCGTGCACATGAGTTTCTCCTAGCCCAATATTCAAAAATTTGGCCTCCGACAGATATATTGAGATGAAAATGAATTTAATCTGTCTACAAGATGTTAAATAATCATTTTGAATTCTGTGCAATCTCTTTAAACATTCACTGGGAGAAATCGCTACGGCTTTGACCGTCTTGTGGTTCCAGTCGTTGCAGATGCTTAATTTTATACGAAAACAGGTTGAGGCCTACCTTTCAGTCTTGACGCACCGTTCTCAAGGGAATACTAGTCACACGAAATGTATGGCGAGCACTAGATGGAAATCTCAGCGAATGTGATCGAGCTTTTGTTGTTGAATCTCTTCGGTTCTTTGAATCACTTTTTGAGATAGTAAAGGACGGTCACTTCTAGGCTTATGACTTAGGTATCTTTCTTCGAAACGCATTACAATATTTAATGCAGTTTTCCTTCTATATCGAAGAGGCCTTGAGACAGCTTTAAATCTTTGATACTCTCTAAGAGCTGTAACGACACTGTCCCAATTCTTGTAATGAAGTTTATTAAAAGCACTTCACAATTTACAAACACAATACGCTGACTTCTGATAGTCTAAGCTACATTAACGCTAATTGTAAATGCATCCGCTTACTGAGCAGTGATATGAGACCTGCACAACTGCTATAAATGGTCCTGAATATGTTATTCAGGATCCGGTCTGAATTTTCTCAATTTCTGAACTCAATTTCTAAACTTATTGATGATGATGAATTATATCTCTGTAGAAACTTTCATTGCTGGACTTCACAGAATAAAATCTACTACAATAATCCCTCAACCACCAATTGACAGCAGCTGGCTCAATGGCTGAATTAATAAAACATGACATGGCGAAATTATAATATTGTAAAATTCTATAATACCATCACAATATTGTTTTAAAGCAATATAGAAGAGAAAATATAGGGATATTATTCCATTCTTCTGTGGTGTTACTATAATTTTGGTCATCAGTATACGCTACTAGTAATGTTCCCATTTCTCCGATTTAACGCGAAATTTAGGAAAATTAATCTATTGTTTGTTTATTCAATTGTGCATATAAACTCCGACCTGGTATTTTTAAACCTGCTTAGAATATTTAACGCTCTTTCCTCTTTCTGAATTAGTAACAGATAATCTCTATAATCTACCGAAGTGTGGAAGTAGGACCTACGTCACTGGCAGTACGGCGATGTTCTCTTTATCTTGTGAACTCTTTTGCCCTTTTGTGGTCCTCTGGAATATAAACATAAAATTTTAAATTTCTACTCTGCGTATTTGTTTGTACAGGGTGATATTTTCTCTTTAGGACCATTTCTCTTGATTATATTCCTGTTAGCCGTGCAGTCATGAAAGCGCAGTTTTTAAAGCGTGTGGTAATATGATGCTATTAGATTGGTCACACTTAAATTCCGTCATTTAACCTCAATTATTACGGCGGCCTAGAAGTGCGCCAGAATGGGTTCGTCGTTAATATTAAGAGTGGAAAATTTTCACTTAAACTTTTTGGCAATGAGTTTTGTATACAAACAGTTCCGCAGAAGATACTGTTTATCGTCTAATTAACCAATTATAAGAAAGTAGTAACCAACAAGAGAAAGGTTATGATGGACGCCCATTCAGAAACACAAATCTTATAGAGATGAGGAAGCCCGGAAGATGGAGTCGAGTCCCTCGCTAAAGCTTTTTTAAATTAGAAAAATATGCTATTGTGAGTATAATCTAATAATGTTAACTTTCATTTGGACAGTACCATCATCAATATATGATACTCCTTTGCATCACCACGTACAGTGTGGCGGTCTTTCCAGGATTTATAGATACTCCCACAGGTTCATAGCAGAAGCTATTGTCACTCGTTGAAATCATGTGATAATTTAGTTGAGTTAACAACGGTTCACAGAGGACCGGGATAATGTCCACGACGACAAGAAGGCAGGAAGACCGCCAACTTCAACGACACACGAGAATGTTGAAAAAATTCGAGAGATCACAAAGAAACAGTAAGAACAATTTTGACAGAGCCGTTGGGCATGAGAAAGGTGTGCGCGTGAATGGTTCTCAGCGAAATAGTTTTTGAGGAAAAACAAGATGACAACATTGGAGCACCCGCCTTATTCTTCAGACCTTGCGCTGTGAAACTCTTTTCTGTTCGCGAAAATTAAAATCCGCCTCAAAGGAAAACAATTTGAGGACTTAGACATTCAGAAGAACGCACAGCAATTAAGGGTGGTATCTTCCGAGGACTTTCGCTGCTGTTTTAGATCCTGGAAATCGTGAATGGAACGCTGCATAGGCGCGGCTGGAGAGCACTTTGAAGGGAATAAACATTGGAATTTTTGTATTTAAAATAATAAATGATTTAAAAAATATTTCTTGTTTCTTTTTAGCCGCACCTTGTATTCGTATCTGTGGTGAACCAAATGCTTCTATTCGTTCATTATATAACCACTCTATTCAGTGGCCTCCCACTTAAATACTAATGATATTGGCTTCTAATCGCACAACCAACCTTCATCTACTTTGTAAAATCTCTGTAAACAGGTTGTGCACGCTCACTTAATCTATTTTCATACGGTTTTTCTGAGTCTTAAGGATATATGTTAACTTAATAATAAACATCATACTTAATCTACATACCATTTGTCATTAACAGTATTCAATTTTTCAAACGTGAAATATATCCACAGAACATAGATCTTCTTGGCTATTTCTGTTGTTTTCACATTTTTGGTATGTCCAATCTATAATATATCTTGACATAATCTAAATTTAACATGTACACTGTTGTCTAATATTCTGCACTCCCTGTTTTATTGGTATACTGCAACTATGGATGACTTATCCGTCTTGCTAGTTGGGTCTCTTCAAGGGCACGTACAAAATGTTAATCTGAAATAATAAATAAATCCCGAAGAAACCGGTAATCACGTCTCGGATTACTTATACTTCTTTACAGGGAAGAACTGAACGATGGAGTAATGCTCTTACTTAAAAGGTTTGAAAATAGACCCAGAATGACTGAAAAATAAAGGAACCAAAAAGCATCAAAAAAACTGCCGACCCCAGGCCATGAAAATAGAAAAAAATAAATGTCATCTTTAATGTTTTGAAAATGCATCGCTGCTATTAAGAATTTGCTACATTCAATGGCCAAAACTTTGGAAATCTTATTCAATAACTAGTATGACCACATTTTATTCGTACCCGATGTGGTATGGATTCAACAGGTGTTGAGGGATCCAGCACCAATTTTGACCATTTTTCCATCAGGATATTTGTCACCCACTGTATTGTGGTCGATAGAGACCTACCCTTTCTGACATATCCCAGAAATTCTCAGCTGGATTTAGCTTTGTGGTATTAGGCAGCCATGGTAGATGTTGTTAATCTTGAAATGTTCCTCGAACCACTCAGATATAATTTTTGCACAATGGATAACGGCGCTATCGTCTTGAAATAAACCCGGATAAAAATGAAATAGTGTAGGATGAAGTTGGTCCGATACGACAGAAGGATATTCACTGGAGTCAAAACATCCCTCTAGCGGCATGAGCAGACTCAGCCCACACTAATAAAATAAAATATACTCTCGTACCATGATACCAACTTCAGCCGCTTGAGTGGTGGACTCGAGATAGTCTGGGTGCATGGCTTCATGAAGTTCACGCCATACTTTCACTCTACCAATTGGTGCAAAAAGTGTAAATCGAGACTCCTCAGACTAAATGATCTTTTTCCGTTGTTCCACAGTCGTCTTGGCGTTGGCGGCACCACTCCAGTCAAATATTCCGATTTTTTACAGAAAGAAGTAGCTTTCATATAGGCACAAGACGACAAAATCCCAGATTATCCAACTCCCTCCACATAGTTTGGTTAGAAATGGGTCTTTCTTTGCCTTAATTGAATTGTTCGGTCATTTCTGTGCACTGGACCTTCTATTCTGATGCATAATTCGCTTTAAATTCTGCGGTCTCCTTCTTGGAGTACCCAAGGAATTTAAAGCGAATTTATAATTTTTTGACGAGTGAGTGTACCTGCAAAGCCCTTCTTCAGAAGTACAGTATTTGGTTAAGCAGGCCGTAAGTCGATTTACTGTAAAATAACCTTCATTTGCAAAACAACGGCCTTTATCATTTATCTGCGAGTCTGTTCAGCCGGTAGTAAGAGCAAAGTGTCCCTTAGCCATCTCTTGTATTTTGAATTAACTCCATAAAGCCGATTTTAAGCAAATGCGAAGAAATTCTTGTGTCAAAAAAGAAATCGAATCTACTCAGTAGCCCGGTGAGCTCTGTTTCGAATTGACATAAATCTGTTATCGCTGTAGCTCTGGTAACAGCGATCCTGGAAGGTAAGTTACCGTTAAAACTGATAATTGTACTGAGATTCAATTTATTAGGCGTTAACTATTACTAAGATAAAAGTTTGCTGTTTTTTTATTTGTCATGAAGATTGGGAAGTTGATAATAAACATTCAGCGACGTGCAGTCGTGCTCGTACTGAAAACATTTAACCGAAACCCACTTCTAACCTTTGTAGGCGTGCATTCAGCAGATATTACACTTCGAGGTGCAATATTTCTCTGAACGTGACAAACTGTTGTAGCAGTCCCGCAGTCGCCAGGTGGACAACTCGTTTTATGGTGCGTCCAGTTCATTAAAATTTAGCCTTATTGCCTTTAACGCACTTTGCAGAAGATAAGGAACCACGGCAAACTCGTTCTCTCAGAGTGTGACTCACTGGTTGCCGGTGAGTCACGTGAATGGGGGATAGCTTGCATGGTGGAGCATACCCGATAAGCTCACGAGGTAGAAACACTTCGGACGCGTCGTGCTTTGAGTGCATACAATTACGGCCAGATAAGTTCTCCATAGGAGACATCGCGGGGATGGAATCTTCGCCTACAGAAAACAGTACGGTCTCGTCTAAAAGGAAACTGCAGCCAGAAATTCCAAGGCCGACCAGGAGTGACAATTAACTGGCGTTCTTCCGACCCTAGTTGCTGTGGCGGAACAAGAATTACTCACATTGTTAGCCACCAAATCACGATTGCAACTTCCCCGATTCGTGCACAGAAACTCTCATTGGTGGGTTCGCCCGGCCTTAAATATTCCATCTCATCTTCAGCCTTGAAATGTCCGTATGACACATGTATATATACGGCGAGCTTTCTTTCCTAATTGCTCTTCCGTGTCCGCTCCGTCCTTCCTTCACACTTCGCTGCACTTTTATAGGCAGACGTTCGTTAATTCATGGCTCGGAGAACCAAGGGGTTGCCATCCAGCTAACTGGAAAATTACAACGGTCAGGTAACTCCTGTGACGGAGAATAAAAGGCGTTTGTCACGCACGTAGCGGGAAACACCTCTAACAGTGCAAGCGAATCATGAATGCTTAGACAATTTCCTTATCTCTTTGTCTCTTTGGTACGTCGCAAGTACTCGGCTGTATTAGAAATCTGCCAACGTCTTCATAAACTTCACACGAGACTTAATAAAATGCTTCATCCTCTTTGGTCCGATGGGAATTCGTGTTACTCCATGTTCCTTTGTCTGTATGTGTTTTAGAATTGGAGAAATGTGCGACAGTTTCAGGCGCAAGTCATTACTCCAGGTTGAATCCCATCTTCCCTCCCCAAATTATTTTTTTCTTTTTTTCCATCATGTTGTGCTCTTATACGTCTGCCCAGCGAAATGATTATTAGAAATTGGAGATGAACTCTATAGACGTACATATATCATATTGTCTTTGCACATCCAGATTTCAACATTGTAACGTTATTGGTCAAGCCTAGTTTTATTATTATTTATAATTATTTTTTTTTACAGGTAGAGTTGAGTTTTGGAATAGGCTAGGTATGAGTCCGTATATTTCCATGCATACACAGTATAGCGCTTTCTATCAGTACTCTGTATATTTGTTTTAAGTAGTCTTTGTAAACTACCTCATGCCCTTTGAGACTTTCGCTAGAGACATGACCAAATCAAGTTCCAAGGAGTAATGATCGTTGACCAGATTAGCGGAGGTGAGTATCTCAGACATGGCCGCCTTAGTTTGTTCCCATATAGTCGTGTTTCATATGTACCAAGAACGGTGAAAGAACTACCTGCCAGAGAATCCATGTAGGTCAGCCAAGTCTTATTAACCAAGGAGGCAAGAGAAGGATCCAATGTGCTGTCCAGAGGGCTAGACATGCCACAGTGGAGCCACTGACCTTGCATTAAAACAAGGAGTGACACAATTCATTTAAACCTGGATTGTTTGTCGGGAACGAGCACGGTTCGGCTATCGCAGCCAACGGTCAACCCAAGTTACGACAGGGCGCCAGTAAAGTGTGTCTACAGAGGGCAACGGAGGGGAGTCACTGGACAGCGGATGACTGGAAATGGGTTGCCTAGTCTAATGAATGGTGTTCTCAACTGCACAATGAGGATGGACATGAAATATAATACTTGAAAGGGGCTGCCAGGGGCAGTAACGTAATGGTCTGTGGCAAGTTTAGATGGGGGATTCTGCTGCCTTTTCCTACTGACTAGTGGCTAACGGCAGACAGGTATAGTTCCATCCTTCTTATATGTATCCGTTTATGGCGATCATCTTTCCAAACTACCAGGGCAAGATATCTTTCAACAAGGCAAAGATCGGTGTCACAGGTTCACAACGGTGTTGGGCTCATTCGATGAGCATTCTGATGCGTTCTCCGACTTTTCGTGACCATCAAACTCTTCCGATCTCACCGCAACTGAACATGTGTAGGACGTCATGGAATGGACGGTTGACACTTAGATCCAGTATCATCCAATACCTGGCAGTTGCGGGATGCAATGTGGTCGGCATGGATTACCATACCATACCTTCAAATACCACGTGGAGCCCATGCTGCAATGAACTAGGCCATTTTTTTCCGTTAAGGTTTCAGTAACCAGATATTCATGCGCCATGTATATAGAAATATAGAATAAAAAGAATAAACAAATAAAACAATAGATGATGTATCTTCCAGGACAGAAGTCATTAGGGAGAATGTGAAGTTCAGGCTAATAACCAAATTCGAGTTAATATGAAATTGTTGGCCTTTATTTATATTACTGGCCTTGTCTTCACACGTATATTAATTGATAAATGAATAACCATTTAATCATCTGACGAACTACACGTAGTAACAATTAAAATTTAAGTATTTTCGGTCTTCAGAAAACGACAGACTTTCCAAGTATTTCAATGATTCCTTTTTCAAATAAAGTTTATTTTAATATGCTGAAATCGAATTTTGTGACACGGCCATCAAGTTTTATCGAAACATTCCAGATGCGGTCGCAGTTTATAAGTTTCTCACGAGATTTCCGTCAACTGCAGATCTCCAAGGTTATTTTATTTACAGAATTGGCAAACACCGGAACTAATTCGAAATTGAGCACCGAATGGCTTCTTTTCATGCATTTTCAGGTCATAAATGACGCCCGATAACCTTGGACTGTTTAAAATTATTGACGGGCTTCATAATCAAGCGATGGCAGTCACTATACAGCGGATGCAAAACACCGTGAGGGGAAACGCATGATAGACACACATCTAGCGTGTCTCTCCCGAAGGTGTTTCATGTCCACGTGCTGATATACTTCCCAAGGTTTATATTAAAACCAATCAGAGAGAGAAAGTCTACATCATTATATATCTTAGTTTTTCGTGAAGAATAATATATAAATTTGAACGATTAAATCAAGATTGTACGATGATTGCAAACCTTGCATTTTACTAAATGGTATGGTATATCATTTATTTAAAATCTACACAATCACAGTCTAAATAATACTGCATTCAATTTATTGTTTTGTGATCAATCTTTCATACCAAGAGCTCTGTGGTGTTCGTACCAAATTGCGCAATAACTTGTCAGACATAGACCAATGTCGGTTTGTTCTTGAAGGTGAGGAGGGTAGGGTTAAAGTGTAAATACGTCTTTGAAAATAGAATTACCTTAACAAACGAAGCCCAATTTCTAGAAATGCAGTGTTGCCAAACCTATTGGCCAAGGGATGGGGCAAAATATCCCACGAAATTATATTTAAATAATGGTCATAATTATTCATTTAAGTACCTCATATAAAACCCCACCATACACGTATTAAATCATCTGAAGACCACTCCCATGAACTATAGCTCAAGCAGAAATTTGCTTCTTATTTATTAGCCTCTCCCTTGCTTGCCCTACCTTAAATAGACATCGTTTCCAAAAAGGATTATTCAGATTTCTTTACCGGAAGATGTGGTTTAATTGTTTATTCCTCAGTCACTCATTTTGCCCATCCTTTCTTCACTAATGTTAAAATATAACATAAAAGTAAAGAAAAAAAATCGGCTCTGCCCTTCGCATTATGTAGATGGTTGCTTCTGGTGTCCAGCCATCTAGGTGAAACTAGCTAATAATTATGTAATTAATTAGGATGCCTTGAGTTGTGGTGACAGTAATGAATTCTCTTACTGCAAGTCAGCAATGGCAAGCAGGAACCAACACCTAAAAAGGAACCATTTGTTTGCTATGACAACTTCTCAAGAACGCACACAAATCAAAAGAGCGGTTCCTTTATGGCTGTCATGCGCAGTGTTCCTGGGTCCATATTTTGTTGACATATTTCAGTCGTTACTTATATGAACAGCCAGCTAAGGGTTTGACCATTGCGTAATTAGTTTTGCATCTTTTGAAGACATCGGATTTAGATGTAAAAACATATGCTGGCTAATAATTGCTTGTCACTTGGTGAGTTGAGCAACGTGCTCTTTGTGGTAACCCAAGTTGCAAAGCATCTCGGGAAAATATAACCGCAGAAAATATTTTATTTTATTTTTAGGCTCATTGGGAGAGAGCTGTGAAAATTATCAAGGCACGCGCGATATTCAATTTTTCTAAACTGGGCTGGACAAGACTCTAATTAAAATGTAAGGAAAATTAAGCTATAAGAGTTTTTTTTGTTTTGTTTTTTTATCCTTCCTTCTCTTGATGATTATAAGGCGTGAAGACGAAGACAGAGTATGTCAGAATATGACACAATATGGGTGTGTTAGTTTACTTACACTTGGAACCATCTTTATATTTCAACTACCCATGATGGTTTGTTTTTTTTTCATTCAACTTTCCAATTTGGATGTCACGAAGCCGAAAGAATATTTTCAGATAATAAGCAAATAAGTATGCAGATCAGTTTTTCTTTTTTTTTTACCAGATTAAATTCTCAGTGTATATTGCCAGCAGATACAGGCTGTTCCAATGGAAAGTGAGGTGCAAATGGGATGAGATTAGTTCACAACAAGGTATCGTAAGTGATCATTTTGTGCATGGAAATTGTATGGCCAGCGTGTGTGCTTGTTTTCTGGGATGAAAAACCTGATCATATGGTGATAAAAACAACAAAACATTCGTTTAAGACCGATTAATTCGATCACCATTGAAAGAAGTCTGTAGAGGTTCCGCTAGTTCCGAGTGAGACATTTCTCAACTTGATTGGCTACTGGAATCGGACCAAGTTGTGTTTCCCCATGGTGTGTATGAGAGAGTCTGTTGTGCTACCAATGAGAGCATGTATATGAGAGAGAGAGAGAGAGAGAGAGGGGACCATCATGGTACACACCTTAGAATGGCGTTCCGAGACCAATTTATCAAGGTCGTTAACTGAGCAGCTAAATGCTATGTTTTCCTTAAAGGCAGTGATTTCTGCTTCCCAAAGCTGGAGATGACGTTTAAAATACCATCTATACTAATTGCTCATTCCATGAAAAGGGCCCCCTTCTAATGAAGTATTGGAGAAAAGATCGTGCATGACAATAAATAAGGGCGCAGTTTTACGCCATATCTATAAATAAGATTCCTTCTCGTTTTTTTAAATCTACATTTGTAGATTTAATTAATGGGGACCGGCCCGTAATTAACAAGCTCAGAAAACTAGTTTTCAGAACTGCGTTATTTGAGTGTGAGCGTGTCGTTAAGATGTCCATTTGTCAATGTCGTCGATCGGTAAGGACATTGAAGTTGCCGTACGATCTAACAGTTAATTACTGCGTATTTATAGTGTATGATAGAGATACCAAGTGCTGTGGTAATGAGTCATTACAGAGCTCTTTATTTCACATTATTGATGCTTACATCGTTACGGACTTTCTTTAGAAGTGACCGACTTAAGATGCTGACTTCGAAGGCCTTAAATGTCGGTTGTTAAATCGTACGGTTGGAGCGGTGGAAAACATTTTCGTGGTGGTTCGTGACAATGTCAGTATGCGATCAACGTTTTGCAGCCTTTCCGAGTAATCGGACCACACCAGTTGTACAACGCCATACAAATTAACACATGCGCAGGAGGCTAATTGTACGTGCTTACAGGTTATCATTGTTTGCCCAAAGTCAGAGGTGTTAGGCGCGTGCCAGCACAATCCAAATGACTCGTGATCGTTGCGTACAGACTGCAAACGTCTCCAGAAGATGGATTTTGGCAGATTGAAAAAGGGGAGAAGAAAATAAAAGGCAGAAGGTCAAGTGCATGAACTTCAAAACGAAGTTTGTTCGGCGTAGCTCGATGAATCCCAAAGTATGATGAGTCGACTGCAGAGTCGCAGGTCATAGAATGTTTACATAAGTGTAGGGTGAGGTTGGAAGATCGTGAAATAACTCGACGTTTGAATTGCTTAATGACTTCACCTGAGACACCGAATGTCATGCATCAGCAAAGACTGCCAGGGCTTTTTTCTTTCTTTTTTATTTCGTCGTTTTGTGCACGATTGTTCACCTCCCTTTCGAAGAACCGTTGCTTAACAACCAGACGAGAAACTATCTTTCTTTCAGAGAGATTTCAGAATTTATAAAAATTTTTAATGGGCCCATGAGAAAGTGGAGGGAGGGGAAGTTCATTGCAATTTTCTTTCTCCTTTTAGTTCTGTTTTTTTATAATTTATTCATATGGACTGGCTATTAATTTTGTTCTGGTGCACACTGACCAGATATATAAGGATCAACTTGTCCAGTTTGTTTTGATATTTGTATGATTATTATCATTATTAATCCTTACTTTGTGAAACTGAGCGTATTTAAGATTAAACTGTACAGAGCACGTGACTTCATCCCTCTTTTCTGGCATAGGCCTTTAGAGTTTCATACGCAATGAACTGGAAGGCCATCTTGAATCCAATTCAATCAGAGGAATTCTGTTCGGCATATTCATGGGATAACGGGTCTGATAGCAAGTTTTCAGATGAAGCGAAGATTGAGTATGGGCTGAATTAAAAATAATAGGAGAAGAAAGTGATTTGGGGATTATGATACAGGTAGATGGAAGTTCTCTGTGCACTGCAGACACGTGGAAACGAGGGTCTATGGTGTAGTTTGGATGATTTGTGAAACAATTGCTTGTCGAGAATGGGGAGTTTTATTTCCACTATAAAAAGCAATTGTGAGGCAGCACCTGGAACGCTACATCAACATCCGGGTATGGAGGCCACACGCAAAAAAAAAAAAGGAAAAGAAAAAAAGACCAATAAGCAATGCATCTGATGAGATTGGCAAACGGTTGTCCGTACTAGGTGAAACTTCGAATACGTGGGCTACAGAATGTGGTAACCGAATCCCTTATAGGAAATCTGATAGAAGTTTGCGACTATGAGTAAGGACAATAAAATGAATGAAGGTGAAATTAATGACTTGAACCAGAAGGCATAAATTCAAACAAAGTATGAAGAGGCAGAAGAAGATAAGAAGGAATTTTGTTTTAGCGTATATTTTGCCATTAGGAATAAAGTGTTTCCAAGTAGTCAAAGACTTAGGGAATTTTTTTTTTTCGGCTGATGATCACAGCAAAAGCCTTACTTCCTTACAATCATGGACTTAATAGTAATAATAATTATTATATATTCTAACAATATCTCAAAAAGAAAGATATTCAACTGTTACCATACTGAACAACTCAACTCTTGTGATACCTCCAATTTATATTCTCATTAATTAAAACAATATTAAAGTATAATTATATTATAATATTCATTTTATTAAACCATTATTTTATCATTAAATTAATTTAGTTATTAAATAATAATTATGTAAAAAATTAACGAAAATGGAAGGTGCATTTCTGATATTTGGGCACAGGTCCTAAAAATCCCAGTTAAGCCTCTGTATACAAGTTATTCTCAGCAATACAATCGTACAAAAGTGGACCATACAAACTGTACATTCTCTTGATGGATTTATTGTTATTAAGCATCTTTTCAGTACTTTTCTCCATAAGTTTTCTCCCTCTCAACTGGTAGCATCTTAGGTTTTTTATTATGATTTGATTTAACTCCCTATTTTTAAAAACTTCTTTTTAGCGCCCGCAGGTTTACGTCATCCATCATCTTATCAAGGTGCTCCCGTACCATAACCTTGTACTTAGGACTTGATAATTTACGATGAATTAGGCGGCATAGCTTTTTTCCAGATCTCTTCCAGTCATCATTAAAAAAAAAAAAGATTTTGAATATCATACTAATACGCAATTTCTCAGCATCTATTCATTAGAATTGTCAAGTACGTGAGCTGACTTGAAACCCTGATTTCTTTTGACTATAGTAAAATTTATGGTTCCTTAATGTCCTTCGTATTATTGGAAAATTACTAGAAAGGTGTTTATCTCCAAACGAGTTTCCAGTTTAGATTCCATGCTTTCTAAAGTAGTCGTCCGTTCTTATTTTTGAATGATGCTTTATTCCATTTAAGCGAATTTTGCCAGTCCAACGATTAGCCCTTGTCAGGAGTCATTTAAAAATAACTCCTTTTGGTATCGGTGGACCAGCATTGCTGTTTCACATAAATATATTGTGGAAACAATTTTTTGTTGTTCTTTCACGAAGAAAAAATTGGATTGAATCCTCGTACATTAATCAAAATAATTCCATCGAAAACCGTATTATGAGTCCTACCATTTGAATGCATTGAAATATTTTAACTTTGGGGCAAATTAAGGTAATAAAATATGCGCTGATGAGCATCTCATCGGGGTGTCGGATCCACTGTGGCTATTGAATTGCATCCCTGAATATGTTTCAGTAAGTCTGTCACTCAGTTGGGTGGCTCCATCAAAAATGATCGAAGACATCATTGTACTGTAATTATATCTGTCTAGACTGTCGAAAATAAGTACTTATCACTGGTATACGTTTTCCCACTCTACCGAAGGTTTTTTGGGCGTAATATTCTTATGACAGACCAACAATTTAATCCATATATCTAGAGATGCAGCATTATTCGAAGATTACAAATAAAATGCTTCTTTCTTGGCAAAAGAAAAAGAATATTCTATTCTTAAATTACTTTTTCCTAAAAATATTTTCTTCCAAACCGTAATATACGTAAATTGCTTTTATTTATTTGGTTTAAGCATCTTGAAAGCGTGCGAGATTCACAATATAAAGATTGTTTTTTCTTTTTCACTGATGCGCGCAATAAAGAAGTTTCGAATTTGTTTTATGTAGGCCTAATGAGATAATACTCCACCGAGACGGGTTGTTATTTTCTTTATAAGGGCTAACATTCATTATAAGTTTAAACAACGTAACAACTTTTCAGTTATGTGGGTGTGGACGCGCGTATGCTCATTTAAAAAATGAGGGATTGAATATCAACAAAAGCGTAAGGAATATTCTCTCTTTCTTTTTTAAACGGCCAAATAAAATAAATTACGGGACTATAAGGGTAATTACTAAACACTTATAAGAAATCATAACTTTAAAGACACATAAATTTAAATCTTTTACAGTCGACCGTCTTCGAGAAACCGGACGAGTTAACTAGCCTTAACTGGAAGGTACATTGAATTTACAGTCGGAGCTAATGAAGGGGGACCAGAAAGGACGATGAATCAAACGAATGGGCACAGTCATGGATATGTACAATTAGAGGAAAGCAACTGGTTCTTTTTGTAGAAGCAAAATGAATGCCTGATTAAGATATCTGTCACGTTCCTGTGAGTGCTGCAGTGCATGCATCCATCAAAAGTGCTAACTACATTGTACATCAAAGTTAAATGGCAACAATACTTGCTTCCACATCATTGCTTCACCAGTTAAGCCTTTCAGATCCTCGTTAAGATCCTGCACTGTGAGCCACTCATATATATTATGTCTGGACATCACCGAGGAACTCAATTTCCTCTCCGGACATTTATCTCGGTGCTAAAAAAAGGCCCACCAATCACAGAACTTTTCAATGACCGACCTTTGACGCCCAGCGTTGAGCTAAAAACAATCACTTGTACGACCCCACCTCGCGATATTCTATTTTCTTTCCTTGTATAAATATGTCGATGGCTATCCTCCAACACACTTTCCTTTCGCGTTTCTCCCTGCGATCTGCCACTTGTCTCCAGCATGCCCTTCGCTTCTCCCTCCAGGGTGGAGTCGACATGTCGCCCACGTGAAAAGCGACTTCCGTAGGCCGGAGGGAGGTTACCTGTCACCCACACATAGCCACTTACTCTCGCCCCTAGTCGTAGATAAGGGGCGGTGCAAATAGTTTTATTTGATAATCGCCTGTCCGATCAGTGTTGGACGGTGTCAGGGATGACGGAGACCATCGATTATTGGCACATGCGCACTGCCTCTCGTTCTTTTCGTTCAACAGAATGACCTCAAAAATAATTGAAAGAAAATTGCAAAAAAGTTATTTCTGTCCAACGCCCGAAGGACAAACGAAACTAGATCTCGTCATTGCCACCGATGATTGGAGAACCTGTAGAGGCCCGATCTGTCAGCTTAATTAGGGTTATCAAGAAACCACTGCTGTCGACATTTAAGGGTCACACGTGCTTCCTTACAGGAGGTCTATGAATGACCTGTAATTATCCGCATTATGGAATTCTTGCTCAATACGCAAATAATTAACGTTTAAATCGGTTAGGATATTAATTTTACATAGTATTGATATCCGGGGGTTTCAGGTCTGTCCACTTCGTTTTGCAAGCAACTTTGAACTCATCGTAGACCGAAATTTACAGCAATGCCTCATTCAGTATTAAAGTGTTAAACTAATTGGCTGAAACGTAGCCGTGTAGAAAACAACTGCTCTACGAAAGCAGGTGTTAGAATCGGGAGAAATTTATTATTTGAATACTGATTAGAGAATTTTGTAGGATGTTTCAGAAATACTAATGATTTTTGCTTGACAGGAATGAATAAATAGCTTTCCAATAACAAAACAGGCATTCATAAAGGAATTTTTGCATGTCCTCATCTGATCATTTCTGCGCCATTTCAAGAATGGTCAGAGGGGATAGTGACATCGAAAGTTTTGGAGCCCGTACGCTTCTGGTTCAAGTGGGCCTCTGTTTCTGATGAAGAATAAAAATAGGATATAAGTAAATATGAAATTGAATAAAACAAATATAGTGGTAGAGTCACAGCTGTGGCCCTGATGTTGTAGATGTGTCCCGGTGTTGTAGCCCGAACAACATCAGTGAATAAAGGCACTCTGTAGAGAAGGTAGATGCCAATCTATCATTCATAAGAAGTTGAACTTTATTAAAACTTTTCAGCAACGTAATACGAAACCCCGAATGGATCGCTGGATTCTGAGTGTTGTTTCTCAAGCTGTGGTAGGTGAGAGATTCTGAGAGATAAGCAAAGTTACATAAGGTGACAAACTGGGTCCGGCCCGTGAATTGGTCATTTAGCTATCGTAGAAGATTAAGCTTGAGATAATGCAATTCATCACCACTTTGCATAAAGAGATCTCCAATTACGATTGCACATCCAAACACAGAAGGTTGAAGTCTTCTAAAAGAGTTGGTTGTAAACTTGTTTCTAGTGTGGATTCTTTAGTTTCGTAGACAAGAAATTACGGTAATATACATTTCTGTTCGAGAACCCAAAATACTAAGCGAGATTGACAGGTTGATCGAACATCGATCTTCCAAAATAAAATTTGAAATCTACCTTAACCAAAGCTTATCGTACAGGTGGCTAGTTCAGAAGGTTAAACCCCGAAATTTATAGCACTACCACCTCCGCTTTGTATTTATATGCTCATCCCTTGCCATCTTGTCAAGCAGTCTTCTTTTAGGTATTTTTTAACCCTTTACTGCTTTCAAGCATACACACTACAGCCGCAGTATCTTTTGTGTAGGCCTGTTCCACATGTATATAATGTTCCTCTAACTCCATCAAGTCCCTTATTTGTCTCCTTACCAGCCCATCCCTAGTTATGCCACTAAAAGTGTTTTACTTTACACTTGATAATCGGCAACGCTTGCATTCTCGCTCTGCCCCCGTGCCCGTGTTATTAAGAGGCCCTGCACTCATACAGGTAGAAGAAGAATTATAATAGAAGCGAGTAGCAGTTTCTTTTGATTATTTAGGGGAGGTGTGCATCCCATTAACGGGGAATGTGTGGTCTCCGTACATCATTAACTCGTAGAGGGATGATTGTCAAGGTGTAACTATTTCTCCCACTTTTCCCCTAGGAATTTTTACAGCCCACTAATCAACAGTAGTGAAGAACTTCAGTTCATAACTTAAAGAAATTTTCAATTGAGGGGATACCGTAATAAATCCATGGTACCTTACATCGTGCTGTGGTAGATTTTTACTTATATATATAAAAAAAAAGCGTGTAGTTGTGTCCCGGGATCAATAACTCCATGAATTCGACCTTAATTGAGTATCGCAATTAATCAAGGAAAAGTCTAGGCCGATTGGTTGTTTTCAATTTCCGAACACAGTGACCAGCCTTGGAGACAGAAGTCCCTGCGTATTTTACCTCCAAAAATAAATAACAAAACCCCTCCCCGTAACCTTTCGCTGTAGAAATTCGCACTCAGGTTCGCATGTTCGCCGTGTCAGTGCTGGTGATTTATGCCAAACCTGATCCAGGTGCTCTTTACTATGAGTAGGCAGTTGACATGTTTGTGTCACGGACAACTAGAGGGCGTTCAAGCGAATCAATGGAGGAGTTTAGGGTTCATTTGCATGACGATCTCGTTAACTCTCTGACACTGCGATGTCTGGTTGGGAGGGGAAGGGGGGGTGAGTTCTTCGTCAGCATTCTGCTAACTAGCAACGGTGACCAAATAGTGACGTGGGAAGTTTCCGAAAGGACTTCTGCTCCTGTTTCAATCTCTCTTTCTCTCTCTCTCCTTACCTTCTTCTTCTTCTTCTTTCAGAATGATGATAAGAAACGATATGTGAACGAATTTTGCTGGCTTCTCATTCTCCGTACCCTTGAGCTAGTTTTGTGATGTGCAGGAGGAGGTGGTCCGACAGGCACACGCCCAGTGGACTGCTACATTGCACAATGTCACGTCCTACACTGCCATCCACGCACTGGGTGGAGATGTTTGTGTGCAGAAGCTTGACGCGTGGATCGCACGTTTTGGTCACTCTGTCCAGCGTTACAGGAAGGCAACAATTTAGGCAGATTACGGCCAATCAAGCAATGACGTAGTGTCTGACGATTCTTGTTGTTAGTTCATTTGTCCTTCGCATAACTATTAATGCTGGCGTGTTCGCTTTAAAAAACAAAAAAAAGTAAAGTGAAATTAAATGCCCACTATTTTTACGTCAAGATAATAATTAATGGATGAACTGTTAAAGAAATTGATTTTTTATGTCGATAAAGCATGATTTGTGACTTGGATCATTTTCAGGTTGTCTACCCACAGATATTTGGCCCGGTGTACCAATTTAAGGGTTTCCATATCCTGAACAAATTAACTCGACTCGTATAAAATGAACAAATCCAAAATAACTCTTCCAATTCAGTTACTGCATTTATTTAAAAATACAACAGTTTTCACTTTAATACTTGTACGTTCTTATACTTCTACTCATACTCTACGTGGCAAAGTATATAAAAAAAAATTGAAATTTGATTCCCGTTGCAAACCGGAAGAATTCTCAATAAAGGCCAGAGTTACACGCATCTGAGGCACGATGATTAATTTAGCTGTTTCGGGCTTATTTTAAAAGCAAATGAAAAAGAAAAACAATCCTATCTTTACTGCTAAATATAATTACTTACCATCCTGCATGCCTTAAGATCTTAATTAAATATTTTAATTAGTTTTAAAAGCAGAGTTTTAATCGGGACAACTTAAGAAACGAAGATTAATAAGAAAACCAATTAACGGTATTTATAGACTATTAAACAGATCCGTACATTCCAAGTATGGCTTTTTAGTGTAACCTTGAAATTATACAAGTCAGAGTCAATACAAAAATACCGTAAAAAATCAAACATTTACATTATCGATAAGAGACCTAAATTAAATTCGATGACTCTAAATCTTAATCCAGTCTTATCCCATCCTTCCTCCTTCTTGGTACAAATATATCGTAGCTACAGCTAACGCATCATCCTAAGACAAAGTCATATATTCCTACTGCTCCTACATTCTAACCTCACCGTAACCCAGAATAATTTTCCGACATCTAAGTTTGGTGCTCCGAAAACTTCTCTACAAATTCATAAAGCAGCCATGTTTGTCACCCATCCCCTTCTCACTGGTTCTGGTCATTCCTTAGTACAGTTAATTTTCTTCTGAATGCAGTTTCTACCATTTTCGAAGATGCATCTTGAAACCTACCACTTTATTTTAAATCTCGTAGAATACTTAGAGAAACTAGCAACCATCAGTCCACAGTTTAAGAAGTTTAGGCCGATTGGTTTCAATCTCTAAACATAGTTTAATTTTCTTCTTCTTCATTCATCTTATCTACTTCCGTTCTTTGTAATGCCCCCTTTTCCACAATAACTGTGGTGAGTTCGCCACTTGTTACTCATTGCAGAGGTCTCGTTCAAATTCGATCAGAGATTGGAGGAATTCTTAAAGGCTTCTTTCGGGACTGTAGTTAGCCGATCTTAAGTACAGAGAGAGAGAGAAGGATTTCTCCCCATGAGTTTCTCTGGTTTGTTTTCAGCCCACATAACAAGAAAATAAACCAGCTAACCACGCTTTTGGAAGTTGGATTTCTTAAAAGAGTAATGACTAGAAAACTGTGATATTCGGCCAACAAACCGCTGAAGATTATTCAATATATTTCAGAATCTTCTGGAATCTATCACATTTGTTGCTGGTGGCAAGTTGACCTGCACTGTTCCATGGCTTCAAATCCAGGACGACAAAAGTTGACTGTCCTGGCCGTTTAGCCTTTTGAGTTGCATAAAGCGTCACTTAAGTATTGCCCGGTAACCTGCACGACAACTTAAAAACAAAGATTAAGTACATCAATTGAAAACTTCACCAAGAAGTCGGCTACTGTACGACACATTAATAATAGAAGGCAGCGGTGATTATTAGAATGAAAAATTATGGGGAATGTCATCACTTAAAGGGAGAGAATGAAAAATGCATTTATTGTCATTTTGTCATCGGACAGAAAAATATAAAATTATTTATCGGATGTTAAAAATCCGTAACGATTCAATGGCATGAATTATTTCTGTGCACGTACAGATAGCTGAATATTTATCCTATTATTATATCAATACGTAGGTAGCAAAATGATGTTGAGTAACAATTGCCTGGAGTGTGCCCGTTGCCTTTAAGATAGCAATGGCGCTTATTTGGCGATACGAAAGGCGATAATTACACTTAGCAATAACACCCTGTCAAGTAGGAGAAACAGCCACCTAAAGGAGAATGGGACTGATGGGGGAAGGGGGAGGGGTGTCTAAAGAAGGAGTGTTCGTTACGCCACTTAATTGCATGGGGTATGGCGTGAAGTTAGCAGCAATGGAAGTGTGGACTTCCATTGATATTAATGTTCAGGTATGGAGATCACACAGGCCTCTTATTGGCGTTGTAATACGGTATTGGCGTACATTCTATGATTTTAACAGCTTCTTATACCATAATACACTGTTTTATTTGTATTGCATAAAATACGTTGTATAGAGAACGAATTGGTATTTATTTACCAGCCGCAAGGCCACAGAAATAAAGATGAGTTTGGACCCATTAAGCATAAAACACGGGAGTTTATTATTCAAGCGAAAAGCTATTCAATCTGTGACCTCCCGTGCACCCAGCACCACTCTAAGACATCGATTAAAGCTTACCATACCTTCAGCTAGTGTGTCTTCAGAGATGCGTCTATTGCAGCTCTGGTTTCACCTTCAATTCTTCATTAATATATATGGATTATTCCGCAGACATAATCACAGAATTCAGACCAGGCAAGTACCGTGGCCAAGACTATTCGATCTCATATCGTCCAGGATACCAATTAGATATGGCCCTATCATTAAAATATTTTCAAGAAATACAGAACCGCATTCCCCATATGCGGTCTTCCTTAATCTTGTTGGAAAAATGTTTCTTCCATGTTCTCACTCATATGCCTTGAAGAATTATAACGAAGTGGTCTTAAAGGAGTTTCAAGTTGCTTTCCGCATTGCTGTTGTGGTTAGTACAGTTGGCAGAATCGCTCCACACCAGGTGTAAAAGACCTGAGTTTGAATCCCGTTAATGACATGAAGTTTTTATGGACCTTTTTCACAACGTGGCTGAGTTAGTCGATCTATGGTCTGTAGGGTTTTAGGAGTGATGCTCCTAGAGTTTTAGGAGTCTGTAGGGTTTTAGAGTATCAGCTCCTTAAACCCTACAGACTCCTAAAACTCTAGGAGCATCACTCCTAAAACCCTACAGACCATATGCTTCACCATAATGCTTCGCTATAATGTGCTCCACCTTACTTACCCTAACAGCTACCTCAATAAAGCATGTGTGGTGAATAACTGTTGTGTTGGTTTCCAAATATTGACGACCTGCATTTTGTAAACTGTTGTTGAGCATTGCTTAAAACCGATACTTCTTTTAAACCCAGCTGTTTTCGACAATCAGTTCATAGATTTCCTTGGACTACGAATAATCACTACCTGAAAACATACAATGTTTTCAGGCGACCTCACAGACTTATTTCCTCCAACAACGTACTCCTTGTGGTCCGTGATAAAACTAGACAGGCCAAAAAGAAATTGTCGATCTTTTCTGAAATCAAATCTCACTTTAAACTCCGTTGCGATGTAAAAAAAAACAGAACACACTGCTCAGTAGTATACCCCATTTTGCTTACAGAATTTTCTTGCTAGACTACATCACTATCAGATTAAAATCGAAAACCTCGCGTGTCTTACGGGTTTAATGACAACACGTTCATGAAAGCCAGCCCTTTTCATCAAAAAACTAGGCAGTCAAAACTGTTCCATCTTTTCTTGATTACCCTGTATTTTACGATACAATAAATAATTCATCATTCGGCAAAAAATGGGCAGAACCACCAAACACTCGTTATGATAATCCTTAATACTTTTCATCGCAATGCACGATGGGATTTAATGTGGCAGACGGTCTTTACAGTCAGTCTGCCACATTAAAGAGCTTATATATAATATAAATTGGGCTACATTCACTGGTTATTATTCGCACTTTATCTTTCATCCTCCCTTTTATCAGTATTTATCCACTGTGCAATTTTCTTGTCTTTATAATCATCGCGCAGTGACCTATAACCTCCAGCTTCGGCTTGATTAAAACCGGTCCTGTAACTCACAACTCGAGCGAAGTTATTGTTTTAAAACCACACTTAGTAAACTTTCTTGTATGCGTCCTTCTTTTGTCGGATTACTTCACCACGACAATGATTCTTCTCTTTGTGACGTGGCACACAGAGGATGTACAAGAATCTGCGTTCTTAGAACGGTGTGTGAGTATGCGCCGGTACCTACGAAGTGTATCTCCTGTCTAGACACCCTTCTCCTTGCTTAGCGTACAGCAGAGGGGCTCCTGTCCTACAGCTTCTGTTTACCAATAGCAAAACGGCCGGTAATGAATAAAGGAAGCAATCACAACATGACATTCTGTCTGTCCAATGTTTGCTGGTGACGGCGAGTGGCAAACATTTGACCTTGGCAGCGCTCGTTTCACGTGGGTGGCACACCAGAACTAACTTATTGACCCGTTCCACTCTCGGTAAATTTAAAGAGCTGGCTTTCTTCTGTAACTGCGACCTGGCTTCGGTAGAAGCTACGCTTGTTTGAGCCGTTCCCCGAGGAGAAGTCATTTTATCTTGGTCCGTGACCGATATACTCCCAATAAAATTCGTACAGCTTGAAGGACAACGAGATTGTTAGAAAAGCCACTCTACAGACGATGATGGTTTAAAGAAAAGTTTACGTAATGACAGAGTTTATGTATTGTTTTTTGTTTTAAATTAAATAAACAGAAAAATTAATTAATTCAGTAGTACTGAATACGATTGACAAAAACTGTAAATAACGGCCCTTTAAGGAACTGGCTGCTTCCTACAGAAAACTCTAGAAGGATCGTAAAGAGCCTTGGAGGAATCTTTATGCGCTTTTATGATCAAAGAAGCGACCAAAAATTCGTTTAATTACGTATTAAAACATCTCTAATTGAACTGTGATTTAAAATTTTTAGTTAACAATGAACTGAAAGATAAAAAAGATAAACCATTAGTTAAGCTACACAGAATACAATAATCTATGAAAGATGGACTGAAATATATTCATTATCTTTTGAAATATATTCATTGTTAACATTAAAGCAATAATTATCCAACTCTGGTTAAACTTTATGTTCACAACTTAATAACAAAGCATTTAACACATTCTCGCATAGCACCATCTAGTCCACCATCAACAGGCTAGATTCTGCTCACGTAACAATTGCATAACAGCTATTTTGTTACTAGTTGAGCTCTAAAATCGTTTATAGAAATTATAATAAGTGCATTGCTGGTTATTTCGTGCAATTACCTATTAAGGTGGAGCCATTAAATTACTGGGCAACATCTGTCAAAAGCGTAAGAAGCCGCTGAAATGTGTGCTGAAGATTTGAGCTCGTTCTCAAATTCCAAAAGGCGACCTGCAAACGATTCTCAGGTATTGTCCATTAATCATCAAACGTCCTCACCTCCTCCGGCTGGTCCACCCAAAAATCCCTGAAAACTCCATTTACAAGGGGTGTAACGTAATCACTTACCGCGTCAAAAGTCGGATATATTACAGTTTTTCTGAGCAAAGTAGGCTGGCTCTGGAACGGTGCACAGACATTTAGCTGCGGATAATTAAGGACACCGTACACATTTATTTGTCCACGTGTGAAAAATCTGCGCACGTAGTGTTTAATGGTATACGGGGGCCTCCTACCACAATGTCCTATTTCAATTTCAATTATCTTCCCTTAATGGAAAACCAGTTCTAATAACATAATATTACGCTAATAAATTGTTATTCGTCTTCACTGCTTTCTCTAACCCCCCATTTAGCATTAGTATAAAGGAGGGGAGTCTCTTTTGAAGCGTTGTGAAGTTTACGAGTGATGCAACCTATGAAAATATTATTTACAGTGGCGAACGCTAGATAATTGCTATTGTCTTCTGGAAAGGTGTTTGTTAGCAGTTATGTCGTGTACCTGAATTCTCACGCTGCAAATATATACGATTCGTTGTTAAATGATCGCCGAATGGGGCTGCCGTAACAGCGTAACTGTCAGCCCTCCTCTTGCTATATGTCTATCCCCAGAGGCGAAACTACAATTTGTGAACTTTCCAGTGAGATTCTTGGAAGGATTTCCCCCTCCTCCCTTGTTAAGAGTCATACCAAACTGGCCCTTCGCTCAACTCCACTTTGCTGCTCCATGCCTAGTAGCATTAGTAGTCTCATCACTGTCTATCCCTGAGTATAAACAGAACCTAAAAAAAAAAAAAAAAAAATCAATTTTACAATACTGTGATGAAATTAAGAGTTTTAACAACAGTCTGATGAAATTAACTGTTTTAACAATGGTCTAATGAAGTTAACTTCATCAGGCCATTGTTAAATCAGTTAACTTCATCAGGCCATTGTTAAATCAGTTAACTTCATTAGACCATTGTTAAATCAGTTAACTGTTTTAACAATGGTCTAATGAAGTTAACTGATTTAACACTAATCTCTTTAAAAAAAGTATTTTAAAATGGTCTGAATAAATTACCTGTCTTAACAGCGGTTTGAGCAGAATTATTTTAAAAGTGGTCTGAACAAATTCAATGCTGGAAGTATAGGACAAAATCGTTAAATGAGTGGTCTTTCATTATTTATACATACATTACTCATCGGTTCTCATTTCTCGAATGTTTCTCTAAAAGAGAAAATGACAAATGGATACTTTTGTTTTGATAAAAAAAAAAATCTAAGCAATTACCTTGTTTCGGCCTACTTTTTTCCTCTTAGATTAGCACTTACCATACGTTCATGGATTATTTGCATATACAATTTAAGGCCGATATCCGTAGTCTCTAGAGAATTCTTTTACCAAAACTAACCTTATTAACGGCAAACGCTACTGATATTTACTGTAGCGTTGTGCCTTCCATTGATAAAGCGCAGGAGCATCCTCTACTTGTCCCACGTCAATTGAGGATGCCAATAAGAATTAATTGCACGATTCGTTATGCATATCAACATCCTCAAGTCCATACCGAGTCGCTTTTCACTTTAGAGAGAGAGTAATAATGATCTCACAGAGGACGTTGTAAATTGCCGCCTGAAACTGCGTTGTTAGGATGTGGAAGAAACGCGAAACCAGTCCCGGTAGTGACATTAGGTATTGACGGCACATGTGTGCCCGTTTCTGTCTGGCTTGAAGTGAAGATGAAGCGCGCCAGGACTTGGTGGGAATACTAACCGCAAACCGTTTCTGATTGGCGAAGTGGACGTTTCTTTTTCGTTCTGCAGCGACTACCCGCATGATAAGTACTCTAAGTACACCCTTCGCCTGACAACAGATCTCTCACTCCTTGAAGAGGAGCATCCCTGATTACGCCCATTTACTCTGCCTTCTAGATACGTTGCCGCCTGTCTCAATCGAAAACTAGTTGCAAAGAACAAGGAGTGTTTATCACGTGAACGGGGTTGCAATCAGTAATTCTGACCCGCATCAAAGGAAACCATTACAAGTATGTCAATACACCTTGCTGGGCTTCACGTGCTTTCACTCAATGCTGAAAGAGAAGCCAAAGTGCACTGAATAGTCTAGTAATAAGGGATTTATTGCCCTTCCGCTCCTTCATTACAAAAGATTTGTCCCGGGCTAATATATCAGTAGCGCTGTCTGCATGTAAATACGCATCCCTCAGAAAGGTTGTCACTGCCACCATACATACACAAGGGAAATATAAACAGATCATGGGAGCTTTCCGTTGCTTCCCATGCCTTGGAAGATAAGGCAGGCATCTATTGCTTGGCTAGAGCAGTAGATCAAGTGGAAAAAAAGAAGAAAGACTTTAGCTAGGCATCTTGGGTTTCCCAGACTCACAAGCAGGGAATTGTTGGATTTGTGGTAAAGAATGTACGATGATGAGATGGCTTTGACTCTAATTCCGCGATGGCCACCTTTTCCACCATATGAATTTCTTTAAAAATAAACAAGGTCAAAAACTGTAATAGATAAATATTTTTTTTTGTGCCAAAGCATTTAAGGCCATGAAGAGTTCAGTTAAGTTGGTGTGTTTGCTTGTTTTTATGGACGAAAACCTAGGATTTAGGGGATGGGACTTTGCAACCGACGTTCAGAAAACGACTTAAAGTGGGTGCCGATTGAAATTCTTAGACATCTTAGGGGAGTTATCTGACTGAAGTGTATAAGGATGAGTAAGATGAATGAGGGAGGTATACTTTCCATGTTTGAAGAGAAAATAACGAGAGGACACATAAAATTATTTAATATAAGTCAGAATCTCATGATGTTTACCTTCAGGAAGCGTGTTATAGATTGCTGGAATAAATCATCTGTTAAGGTTGCCAAGGCGATGGCTCTGATTAAGTTTCAAACGAAATTGAACACTCACTTTTTGTTGATGGGGTGGTATGGGTGACTAGATCTGTTTCTTTATTTTGGCAGATGAATAAAAATTTCTCATATACGAATACATGAAATTTACACATATACAACAAACGAACCCCTCATGGCCTGAATTACCTTCATGCTAATTCCAGGCAACCCCAACACAAAGAAAAGAACGTAATGTACAGTGTGGTTAGTCTTTAATCATTTTAAAAATTTAATAACTGAAAAATGAAGGCCCAGTAGAAATCTAGTAAACGTACGGGCATTTTGAAATGTTCCATGTGTTGTCCAGCACGCTGGACTGTAAGTTGACCAGTACTACGCCTATGATATTTCTTTGTGGAGGGAGGAGCATTGAGGGCTAGAGTAGCTGCTTTGATCCAGAGAAAATTACTTAGATTTTTTTGACATATTTCACTAGAAGAGTGGACCTTTTGGAAAGACTGGAAATTTTTGTTGTTGTTTTGATCGAGTCCCTTTGGAGGGAGGGAGTCCTGTAGCCCGGCAGCCATTTCCCTGGGTGTGGCCGTGTTGACGTTCGCCCGAAGCATATCAGAAGGATGATATAAACGTCGCGCTGAATGTGGGATTTCAGAGAATATAGAAAAACAGGATTAGCCCATAGGTCTGCGGAAGGGAGGGAGGTAGATTGTTGGTAAATGCGGAAGCCAGAATTTGGGAAAGTTAATGGCGATTACTTCTCCTCCGTGCACACTAATGACACTGACTGTTTTAATAGTAGAGGCATGGTAGTTATGTTGTTCGTCTTGTAGAAACATCTCATAGTGGAAGTGGCAATTTAAAACAGCAACTCATATTTTTTTTAAAAATTAAAAGAATCCCCTTTAAAAATTCTTTAAATAAATTGAAGTTTCCGATAAGTTTGGCATTATGATGGATCTGGTTCTCTGTGACCAGAGAATTGATGTTTTTGTTAGAATTTTTCGTTCATATGTTTTTTAATAAAGTTGTATGTCTGTTAGCCATCAAGTGAGCTTTCGCACACCTATCTCATTATCCTATCTGGATATTCCACCCAGTGATTACGATATCTGACCTCTTATAGGTCTGGATTCGAACCCGTCAAGACAGGAGTTTTTATCCACTTTTTTCAACACCTTGGCCGAGTTATTCAATCGTTTTAATTACGCTCTGGGATGGGTTTCATTCCCCCCTTCCCCGAAAGTTGATTTTTTATCCAGAAAAAGAGGCAAAGCGATCTTGGAATATATGCAATTTACAAGCACAATATAAGACGCAATTGCTTTGGGAAAAAATTAAACAGTCAAACAAACTATATGCTATAATTCTCATGTTTTACTTTCCAATGAAAAACAATGTAATCCTGAATCATATTGAATTCCCAAAACAGATCCATAGAGCATTGCGTGGATCTGACCATTCTTTACCTTGAATAGTGTGAGAGAGGTTTATGCGTATGTAGCGTTATCTTTTCGCACTAACCTATGAAACTTTAGAGAGGGTAAAAATCTTGTGTCCTCTGGTGTACATTTACGGAAAGTTCAATTTATCCTTAGGGAATATATTAAATGCGATTAAGTTACTACGTTAATGAAAAACTTCTTGAGAAACAAAAAATAAAATACTTTTTTAATAAAGAAGAAACAACAATCTTTTTTCTTTTGAATTTCAAATCATCTGATCTTTATGATTCTTCAATGTCATAAGCCTCGAGTGCATAAACAAGAATAGTATTTCAGCAGAGCCATCGAACAACACCATTCGTACTCTGTGCACGTGCACTCATTAGATGGGATTTTTTTTTTTAATCTGTCTAAACTAATTACAGTACTAACAGGTTAAAATACCAACTAGAAAACCGGTTTTCAGGCAACAGTATCGTCCACCAAAAATAATATTCTTCCCCTCCCCTCCTCTCCCCTCATTGATTTAGCATAAGACTGGTTACTGATACGCCATTCCTCTTTTAATGAGTTATACATAGTAGAGCAAGGTAATACTTTGCCCAAGGAGATCAAGGAAGGCATGGAAATTAAAGGTCGTCTTGCAATTCGAAATGAGTTAACACTACTGCGCTCTTGATTACAGACTAAGGAAAGATTTATAACTTGTACCGTGAAATCTATACCAATACCAGTTCTCTTTTCAAGTTGGTCAATCACCTAATTAAGATTTGTTGCATTTTCATTCCGGAAAGTCCACAGAACTCCATTTATCCAAGAAACTGTGGTCCCAAAAGAAGATAATGGAATGGCAAACTGACAGAAACGTATCTGGTGGCACTACATTAAAATTTTTAAGGAAAAGTGTCTGCCCGCATTCAACTATTAAGAGATTAAATGGCGTGCCCTGTTTCCGATAACTTCGTAAGGGAACTGAAGTTGACTTAAACGTCGGTGGAGCCGTAGTATTTTACTGCAATCTCTGTGTCGATCAGGCTTGTGATCCCATTAGGTCACCCATCACTGTGCTACCTCAGCTGTTACGGTCCCCCGGGGCCACAAAAATGACGGGTAACTTTTATTGTACACATGGGGGAGGGAGAGTTCTTTGAGCCCCGGGCACGAAGCCCTCACGTTTAGGGAACTTCAGAAGGAAACAGAAATGACTTAAATGCTACTGTTAAACAACCTACTGTGTGCAATAGTAATTACTTGTTGAGCACAAACTACAGAGCGAGGATATGTTGACACAGACAAACATCTCCTTCCCGTCTATCTAACTGCTACTTGACGTGATGTGGCAGATTTTTCTTGGGGAATTCTTCTACTCTGTTGTCTAACTAATGGATCTAAGTGCCACGGAAATAGTTTCTACTTGTTGAGACCCAAATATGTGTTTGTTCTTGCTGTGACTTCCCTTCTCTTAGGGGTTATACGACCGGATGAGGGCTGGAGAACGCGCTCAAATAGCTCGTTTATGCTTGGTGTACAAATGAAGTATATAGTCGTGTACACAACAGTTTCTTCCAGACAGAGAATGTGGTTAAAATAGTGTAAAAATATTTCCTAATTTGATAGAAGGAGAAATTCTAAGAGATACATCGATGATGCCATGATCGATGCATCAGAGACAAGTCGATTCTGTGATCGACTTGTCTCTGATGTTTTTGATCCAAGTGGATCGCAGAACGTCGTGGAGACTGGTTATAAAAGTCAAAAATATATTTTATTTTAACGTTCAGCAGTTAGTTTATTTAATCAGTAAATTCCCTTACCGGTAACATTTTTTTATATCTCTCATTTAAATCACTTCGTGATATTCTGATATCCACAAACGCCTGTTGACAAAGAACTTGCAGGAAGTTATTTGTCAATAGGCACAAATTTAGAAATGCAAACGACTTTGCCCAAAGTTTGTTTATTGTTAATTTTTTTTGTTTCTAACCATCCCACCCCTGGGTATTCCCCTCCCCCTTTTTCATTTCACTGGCTAGGTCTCCGATGGCCCATCAGCTGTTTCATTTATTCATCTCAGCATCCAATATTAAGAATATTTTCTTTATATTTGAGGGATTTGCTGAGAACAATATAAACAATAGTCATAATCATAGGATTATCTTGCCAAACATCGGTTGCCCATTCACAACTTTCCTACCATCTTACGATCCGTTGTGTTCAATAAAGAAAGGATATCATTGGATGTCCTGTGGTGTTCAATAAAGAAAGGATGTCACTGGAGTGACTGCCTCAACCAGTGGAGGATTTCCTGATTGTTGTTAGTATAAATGGAAACAGATAGTGTGCTGCATATTCTCTTCTTTGTGGTCCTCTGTGGTACCTTAGTTCGCACAAGATACATTAATGTTTGCCACTCGTTTGTAGAGGTTTGGGTTTGATTCCCATCGACGACTGGAGCAATTTCTAAAGTCCTCTTCAATCGCGGATGTAGTATCTCATCTCAGGCAAGTAGACTAAGTTCCCGCCACCACTGTGAGTTATACCGGTTCTTCCAGCAGCCATCACAATGCGCATATTGGTTCATGAACACACAGAATTTTACATATACACAGATATGAACAGTAAGCTGAGGTGCCGTTAAAATAATAACTGAATTTTTGTTTGGAATATCCCCTTCTTTATTTTAAAGAGAGAAAACAAGTCCCATTATATATATGTCTATAAATGATACTTTGGAGGTTCCTTGGTCATTGGACTTAGTTGGCATAATACATCGCCATCTGTCGCTCGTTCGGAGAGAACTGGGTTCAGTTCCCATTTGAATTGAAGAAATTTCTAAAATAGTCAAGAAATAAACTATAAAAAACTATAATCTGACATACTGTTCAATGAATTTATTGTAATAAGTCTTCGATTTTTCTGTGTCAACGAAATCATTTAAAGAATTTTCTTCTATTGTTATGATGATGTCTTGGTGTCACTAAATTTCGTTGAATTTACAGTAGTCACCTCAGATTTATAAACCAAAAGAAGTTGCCGTCTCTTTAGCAGAGAGGTTCGCAAACTTTTATACATTTATAACTAAACTACGTCAACGTACCAAGCAAAGGATTTTAAAATAATATTTGTCCATATTAGTTTAAAAAGTGCTTCGTAGATACAAACAGTATGCCCATCTACACAAAAAGAAGTCCCTGGAGGGAAGCCCACAAGTTGGACACCTCTGCATTAGCTCAAGCCCAGTCCAATAAGTTGACTACTACAAAAAACAGACAACAAATTTGTAGACCTCATCATTACTCACGAATCAGATGCCATCATAAAGCTTATAGTACAGGAACCACTGACAGGTACTGATCACGCGGTCGTTAGCTAGAAGATAAAGAAAGATGTTGCAGTTGTTTAAATTAAAGGCACGGGTATTAATTTCGGAGAAGGGGACTATGATAGTTTAACGTTCTACATGGCATCAATTAATTGGGTGGATTGCAGAGGGACAACGAATACATTAGAATTATGGGATACTTTTAAAGCAACAATCTAGAAACCATGAACGCGTATACAGTATACCAATAAGAAAATATAGCACGAGGAGGATGACAAAATGTCGAATATGGAGCTGGCCAACCTAACAGAGCAGAAAAAGACAACAGGGGAAAAAATACAGAGCGAGGAAAAGTATTGAAGTCTACAACAGCTACAAGTTGATCTGTAATAGTACCACAGATAAGGACAGGGAGGCTAAGGCTAAGTACGAAAACGCACAGGCTAAGAGAGAAAAGAACGAGGAAAAGGAGTTTTTCATCTTTATAAATACATAGAAGAAGAAGAAGAAGAAAACGAATCAGATCGGACCCTTGTGTACTGGGTGTGAAAAAGTCTTAGATAACCCACCTGACGTTGCAGATGAATTGAGTAGGTATTTCGCACCGGTCTTTACAGACGAAAATATATGCTGACGAGCAGCTGTATGAGTGAGGCTGAGCCATAGGAAATTTCTAAATTACTGTTCATTAGAGAAACTTTAGAGATGGCTGTTCATTAGAGAAACTTTCCAGCTAAAGAAAAGCAAGGCTCCTGGAATTGCTGGCATATACCCATCTGACGTATATGCCATCACTTCCAACGCATTGTCTGCCTCCTCAGTAATTCTAGGAGGTGACAGACAGTGTTCTGAACCATTAATGTTAATTACGGTGTATCAGTGAATTCGGGAGAGAGATTCCTTTGAATTGGATGAATGCCAACGTATCTCCATTCCATAAAGGCGATTCTAAGAGTGAAGTCGGTAACTACAGACCTGTACGCAGTTAGTCTGACTCAGTGGTAGGAGAAAATCATAGAAGCAAGATTAAGAAGTGCAATCGAGAGACATTTAGATTGAAATGTCATCCTGAAGAATACACAACGTGGTTTTGTTAAGGTAAAATCATGTTTCACTAACCTAGTAAGCTATCTTGACACACTTACTCATGAGCTGGAGTTGGGGAACAATTTCGACATAGTTTATTTGGATTTTAGCAAGGCATTTGGGTTTTAGCAAGGATTTTAGCAAGGCAAGGTAACCTCTCATGAGAGATTACTGTATAAGCTGGAACATGGTTGGATTACTGAAAAGATTCTAAGATAGATTGCAAGGTAATTGCAGAGCAGAAGGTAGAGTTATGATTAATGGATATTCTTCAAATTGGAGTAACCTTAGAAGAGGGTGCCCCCAACCCAAGGATCGGTTCTTGCACCACCATTATTTCTGAGTTTCATAAACTACATTGAGAAAGGGATATATTGTGAGATGTCAAAATTTGCAGAAGACGTAAAGATAGGGAGAGTCATTAATGATCAATGCCAAGTAGCGCTCCTTCAAGAAGACCTGAACAGGCTCCAATCATGGTCAGAAAAGTAGCATATCTCAATGCAACAAAGTGAAAGGTCTTACTTACACTTGGAGAATAGCAACCCCAAATAACTTATACATTTGGTAGAGTTGAATTAAAAACAATAGCGGAAGAAAGGGATCTGAGAATTACAATACGGGCAGATATGAAGTTTTCCGAGCAGCATAAACAGGCGGCCAAGAAAACCCATCCTGGACACCTATTTCCATTGCTCAAAAATCGCCTGTTTGCGCTTCTCAATTGCTTAAAATCGTGTCCTATCCTGTAGAAATAGGGATGTCGTAATACCAGTCTATAAGGCAATCAAGACCGCATTTGGAATACTGTGGTCCAAGTATGGAGACTTCACCTGAAAAAAAAAAAAAAAAACATTGATCTTCTTGAGAAGGCCCAAAGACGGGCAACTCGCATGGTGAGATCGGCAAAAGGGCAGCTGTATGAGGAAAGACTTCTATAATGTGGGCTATACAGCTTAACAACCAGGTACCTTAGAAGGAATCTGATTGAGGTTCATAGGGCTCTGATTAGAGTAGATTGCAGGAAGCTTTCTTTTAGCCAGCTAATCATTGATTATTGGAACAAGTTTCCTCGGCAGGTAGTTGAGACTGACAGTTTGAAGAAATTCAAAGATCAACTGGATTTTTTGGTGAATGTAGCAAAAGCCTGTGGCTTTCGTACCCCATATAGCTAATGCTGATACTGACTTAGAAACGGATGCCAATTACAGTGTACTGTTGAGTGTTATGAGGCTGAACGCTGTAAATTCAGATACTGCCAAATGCTACAAATTCAAGTATACTGTACATATGATGAAGTTACAACATAGAATGTTGTAAATCTGGGTTCTCTGCCAATGGTGTGACGATCTGCCAAGGGCGTTGTTAAATGTGTTCTTACTGCGAATGTGTCTTTATTGCGAGTTCAGTCTTTCTGATTCAACTGTGTATTGATCTCTAAATTCAATTAATGTAAAAAATCTGGCACTGACTGTCGCGCTGGGTGTTTGTACAGACAAAATTTTCTGATGTCTGACAGTTTTATTTATTTATGAAGTAATTATAACATTTGCTGGTGCAAAACAACAACCGTGAAAAAAGCGTTGGAGAACACATATATGCGGATAAAACGAATAAGATACACCAAGGCCCTAGTCGGCTTCGTACTTTGTCAGCAACTCTACTTAACACGAACCAGCTCTCGTCCAATCAAAGATCTCTGTATAACCGAGTAGCTCCTTAACCAAAAGTGGCTGAATTCATCTTCTTCCTAGAGAAGGACAAATTTGTCTGGAAGAGATTTCAGCCACATCGTAGACAGCAGCACTTCGTAATCCATCAAGATAAGCCCAATAGATCTTTTTCAAAGAGATTCCTTCGTTGATAGAAGTTGAACAGCCGGCTCCTTCCTTCAGGCCATGATAAAATATTATTCTAATCCTTTTTATTCAGCAAATACAAAAGGTGTGACGTGCGAAACCTTTATATCGCGGTTTATTGACTACCGAGCCGAGAACAGAACAACAAAAATCATCAAAGTCTTTTCATGAAGTAGTAATATTATTCGCTGGCAGCATAATATTTTGACACGCTCTGTCGACAGTCTCATTATACAGATGACACTGCGACAATTCATCGTTATGGGCCCAGAGCACTAAAAAAAAGAAACATAAATTATTGATCACAATCAAGAAACACTTGTGAGCAGCCACTGACAAAAGTTGGGTTGCGTGTGGTACGAGTCTGCATTCATCTGCATGTGTTTATTAAGCTTACCTTTAAAACATGCTAAGTTATGCTGCATGCGAACTTTTTTATATTGAGCTCACGAGTGGAAGCTGCAACCTAACGAAAGGGAATCTGTCATAGAGTTTTTATGAAGAATACGAACATTAGTGTTGCCAAGTGCTGAAAGTAGATAGTAGAGTGATTAAAACGGCAACACGTGTAAAAGAAAAGAGAAAAAAAAAAAAAAAAACTGAGCAAAACAAGGCAATTCATTATAAGGGAACAATGTGGAGATAGCAAAAAACCGGGTTTATTCCGAAGACCACAGTTAAGTTCCAAAAGTAACATCAAGTGAAAATTGATTGTACAGACATTCCCTCTCCCTCAGGAATATTTTTGACCCTTGCATCTCATAGTTCATAGCCAGAAGTCTGTGAGGCCGAGCTCCAGTGATCTGGTTGGCCAATTGTTTGGAAAGATGGAAAACTTTTCGGCTTCTATCGAAATGTGGGGAGTGGTGTCTAGTTAAAAACACGCGTTGTCTTCCAAATTAAACATTTTAAAGATTAAGAGTACAATATCGTTTCAGAAATTTCCAGCTGATAATTAATTTCTTTGATATTTAATGCAGTTCACCGATCAGACCGATAAAACAGGCTAAGCATTCTACCACAATGAGAATTAATACCTGCCTGCTAATAAAAGAAATCTTTACTCCACAGAGATAAACCCTCTGCATCCCTTGTTGCAGATATATATATATATATATATATATATATATATATATATATATATATATATATATATATATATATATATATATATATACTCATCGATCATTGAATTGCGACCACACTATCTTGTGGACTATGTCGTATAGTACGCTAAAGCAGTGGTAATTTGCATCTGGTCGTGCAACTCAAAGTGATAAAGTAGCAGTTATGGGACGTAGAAAAGATATTCCTCAATTTCAAAAGGGCATGAATGTGGGAGCTCGTGCGTCGGGTTCTTCCATATCGGAAACGGATGTCTTGTCGATTGCTCACTATGATTAAGATGTACAAAGAATGGTGTCGAAAGGATCGAACCACCTTCCGCTGACAGTACTGTAAAGGGTTGTACAGTGGTAGATGACTTTCATCAACTGGTGAAATACCACCACTTTGCTTATTGGAGGCTTGAAGTGGTGAAACCCATGTTTAGTCTCTAGAGGAAAGTTTCCGGCATACCCCTTCCCCCATACTTCTCCTTCAACCCATGCACGGTACTATAGGTTTTGATACCTTTCGTGCTTGGGGTTTTCATAAAAAAAAAAAGAAAAAAAAAAGATACTCGTGGCGCCCAGCACATTGTACGGACTCAACAGAATACATTATGGGGAATGCAAGGACAATATTCCAAATGCCAATGAGCAGCACACTCAGACGTATGAAGTTTCACAGCAGACAATCCAAGAGACACCATCTACTCACGGTTGATCAATGTCGACGGCGAATGCTGTGGTATCCTTAACATGCTGATTGTACATTTGAGGACTAGAAACGAGTGTGCTGGTCCCAAAAGTCCAAATACGTTGTGCAATACGCCGACGGACGCACTCGTGTAGGGCGCAAGCAATAGGGACCAGCACCCATGGTGCGCATGAACCAACTTTTCACTGGTGGGGTTTACCGGCAGCATTTAGGAGACCATATGCACATTGTCATGTGGTATTTTTCTCAGATAGAAAAGCGATCTTAGATGACCACAATGCTCCGTGTCATCGGGCCAGCCCTGTGCACGAATATTCGAGAAACACAATAAAGATATCATCCATCTTGATTGGGCTCCAAATTCGCCTTATCTCAATCCAACCGAACACCTGTGGGATGTTTTGGAACGGGCAGTGAGACGTGTGGACACGCAACAGTCATCTATTCCAGCACTGTGGAAAGCCTTGCAGGCAGCATGACTGCAGGTTCCTACGAACATCTTCAGACATCTAGTGAAGTCAATGCCTAGGCGAATAGCGGCGGTTATCCCTACGAACAGTGGTCGAACATGGTATTAGGTAAGTGGTCACAATTCAGTGATTACTGACTGTATATACCTGGTCTTTATTCAAGAGTGCCAACGTACATTCTTTTGTTCATCCTGAAAACTTGTTTCAAAACCGATGGCCCACTTCTACAAATACTTGATTGGCTTTTGACCAGCAGATAGGTGATGGTGGAATTCCCTCCTGTTTCAGAAAAGGTAACCCGTTTGGTTATATTTTCTGTCATGAGATGGATGCCACAGGGTGCTGTGTACTTGTCGCCTTCTTTGAGACAACTATAGAATCCTTTCAGCGGCTAACTCAAAATTACAGTCTTATGAGGAAGATCTAAAATAATTTGTAACTTCGGATCACCGGAGTTAGGTGAGTGTTTTACGAAAATCCAGACATTACACTGTGGAGGATTCAAGTGATATCAAAATCTACAAAAACTACAGAGAGATGATTCACTCCCTTGCTATACGGAATTCCTCCTAAATAAAAACTTAAAATGTCTTAGGAATATTGCCCGTTTAAATAAGATGAAGATGCCCGAAGTACGTTCCTTGAGCATGCAAGAAGATTCTGATTATACCCAAACTGAAATAAGTATATTTAATCTTCAAATACAGCAGAAGTTTTCTGTTGCTTTTCTTCTTAGGAATTCTTAGGGTCTTACTTTACGAAGGGCGATCGGAGTGTATATTTAAAAGACATATAGTTCGAGGTTTTTGCTAGCAGTTCTCTTAACTGAAGTTTCCACGTGGTCATCGCTTTTAAACCTTTGTGGCGGCCAACATGTTGCTTCGATGCCTGTAATGCGAAAAACGCAAATTATATTTTCTATGACTGTAATTTTGTGCTTTTCTTGCTGTCGTAAGTCCATTTCCACTCTTATGCCAAGAAATTATGTACATCATTTCTCTACACTTCGCAGACTCATGCATCTTATAAGATGATGCAAAGGTTGGCAGTGTTGTTAATGACAGTATGCTGCTGCAACACGATCTGGAAAAGTTTGGTAGATGGGCTGAGAAGTAGCAACTGAAGTTTAACATTGACAAACGCAAGGTACTGCATATGGGTAGAAGTAATCCCAGAGGAACGTACAAACTGTGTGGTACTACACTTAGGGTGGTAGAAGATGAAAAACACCTGGAAGTAATTGTGCAGTCAGATATGAAGTTCTCTGCCCAGTGCAGACGGGCTGCCAGAGCAGGTCATGGAGTTTTGTCAATGATATATAGGAATTTTGTTAGCAGGAATAAGGAGGTGATTATCCCTTTGTATAAGGCAGCGGTTAGGTCACACCTTGAGTTGCATACAGGTCTGGAGGCCTCATTTTAGGAAGGATGTAGAGCTGTTGGAACGAGTACAGAGAAGGGCAACAAGACTGGTGAGAGGAACAAATGGGTTCTCTTACCAGGAAAGTCTTGAATTCTGTAAGTTGCAGTATCTGCAGACAAGGCACCTGCGACGTGATCTGATTGGGGTGTATAAGGCTTTGAATGGTTTGAGCGGATTCAACGCTGATGAGATTCTTCCTCTTGCTTAAATTACGAACCTGAGGGGGGGCATGAACTCAAATTGAGGAAAGACAGTTTTAGGATAGATGTGCGGAAGTTTTCTTTTAGCAAGCGGGTAGTTGATTGCTGGAACAGACTTCCATCTGTTGTTGTGGAAGTTGAAATCTTAAATAAATTCAAAGAAGAACTGGACAAAGTTTTGGAGCGAATGGATGACTGAAATGGGAGGTTTTTTGCTGATGCTGTACAAGCTTGCTTTCTTACATCATATGTCTCTGCTAATGCTAATCTTCACTCTAAACTTCCACCAGCTGGAGGTGAATTTCTGCCGCCAACATATTGCTGGAAAAGCGTGGGTTCGAATCCCGCTAGAGGTTGGAGAAATTTTTAAGGCTTTTTTTTCACATAACGGTGGAATTAATCTGAGACGAAGTAACCTGTTTTCTTTTTTTCCCAGAAACTGAGTTTTTCATCAATTAAAACGAGAAAATTCATCCTAGAATGCACCCAGTTTTCGGACTTTGTATACTGATATTTCATGTCTTTGGTTGTCTCTGCACAAAATCTAAGCAACCAACCACCCAAGCTCATGTATCAATGAAAGGCGAGAACATAGTCAGACTCCAGTCAGTCGTATTTTAATGATGCAAGTTGATGCAATCCATTCCAGAAATGATATCACATGTTTGATATGCAATGGATAATCAGCATCTCTGCGTGCCTTCTGGACAATTTTCAAATAGATTCGTCCATTCCTGCGTATATGAGACAATTTCAGTGGGAAGCAATGTATTTAAAGCAGTCATGGTATTCTTTTTATTCATTATTCTTTCCGATATGCTAAGATTAAATAATAATTATAAATTTAACTTTTAAAATATTTAAAAAAAAACTGATTAAATCTATGCAAAATTATCTATATAGAAAAATACCCTCTCTGTTATTTCATTCGTCAAAGCTTCAATAATATATCTGCTTCAAATATTACCACTAGATGGCACCACTTAAGAAGAGCTTCCATCATGGAACCAACCAACCAACCCGTTGGAATCTTTCAGTAGTTGGGTGTATAAAATCTAGTACAGAAAGAGAAATTTTAATTTCGAATATTTGCCTCGAGTCAAGGATGGTACGGGTACCCGTTCTACACTTTAAGCCATAGGGAGGTCAAAGGGCGAAGGCACACAGTGACAAAGAAGCTCCAATTAGGGAGGCCGGATCATCTAACTCCCCTCCACCTTAATAATTACAACCTTTTACCCGTGGTTTCTCGCGTCACTGCCTTGGACACAGCACTAACTACGGAAAGTTCAGGCGTGGGTCGAACTCGTTTTAGGAGGTCGATGCTAGTAAATAAAGCGTGGGCCGGGATGCCAGCTGGCAAGTGACGTAGTTCCGACGTCATGATATTGACTGATGATAAATTGTTCGCTTTGATAAAACAACAACAGGGGAAAACTGGAGAATTAGCTGCAACCCATGAGATGCTTTTTTTCGGCCTTTTTTTTTATATATGTGCGAGCGCGGGAGAGAGAGTCTTGCTGATTCTCATCATCTGTCATCGTGTTCTTACAGAGGTTAAAATAAGGTCAATGGAACTGTGTTTTAAATGGTTAGGAGGAACTGATAAAACTGAAGTAATCAATGGCTGTCGTAGCTGTACAGCTTTGATAATCTGTCCCGATAATTAGACGTTCCAACCCTTTTATTGCTTCCGTAGGCGACCCTTATGATATAATCTCACTATGGTTCTTCAGTAGCAGTTTTCATAACAAATGAAGTTACGATTGGTGCAGGACTGAGTGAATTCTTAAGGAGATTTACAGGCCTTACGGTTACATACGAGAGATGGTCACGAATAAGATCGTGATTATTTCACAAATGATTCACAGCTTAATCTTTTAAATCTTTCATACTTTTTGCTCATTCTCATCATTTCCTAGTTGAGTAAATCGTAGACATCGTAATAATCCGAAATCACAGCTTTAAAATATATAATTCACCAATTATATGTAATTCACCAATAACTCTCCATTTCAGTTCACCCATCATGTTCATATTACATTTGATAGTATTTGCTGGAATTTGGTAGTGTTAGCCAATGTCCGTCCTTCCAGGCTTTGGATTTTCCCATCATATGCTGGGACGATATTCGTTGGTTTTATTTACATCGCTTACCCTACCTAGAAGAGCGTGTTTGTTCCGTAACCATTGCATGTGCAATAATTGATTGTTTAGTTGCGTAAATTACTTAACTCCAGATGTGAATGACACTTACAAATAGTGACAAAAGGTAAGGAAGGACACAAATAGCTTTTTGTCGAAGCATACGAGGAATTTCTTCAGGACCATAAGAGTAATCTTTCTCGAAATACTTCACAGCAGAAATGAGGTCAGAGTTATATGTAATCTTAAAGATTTTTGTTTGTTGTAAGGTTTTAGAAGCATCAGCGACTACGGCCATATTCCTCCATGTATACTGTGCAAATTGCGCTATTCTGTGATCGATTTTCTGTTTCCTGGACAAAAAAACAAGAGTTTTCGGGAGAAACAACCATGGTACCCACTGCTTGCGATCAACATAACAACAATGGAAGAATCTACGTTCTCCCCACACCAAGTGGAAAAGACCCAAGTTCGAGTCACGTCGATGATGTGAGGAATTTTTATGGGCCTCTTTCACAACGTGGCTGAATTAGTCGATTTCAGTCGAGGGTAGTGTGGTTTTTTCTCCCGGAAACTCCGGTGTTTCGTCCAGCAAGCAGAAAATCGATTACAGAACAAAATGTAATTTACAGACAGTACGAAGCAAAATGGCTTTAGTTGCCGATGTTCCTAAAATCCTATTACAACAACAACCGGATTTCTGGGAGAAGAAACTCTCGCCCGGGACTGAATAATTCTGCTACGTTGTTTAAAAAAAAAAAAAACCTAAAAATTGCTCGTGTCATTGGCTGGATTCGAACCCGGTTCTTTTCCACCCGGTGTGGAAAGGCAATTATATCCGAGTCCATCTTACAATGTCAATTATGCGTCTTTGCTACTGTCACACTCATTAATATTGATGTTATGATCTGGGTTTCACTTTGTTCAAAGATACAGCATCTTCGGGGCCATCAAAGACATTGCTTAGGCTATATTTCTTGAAACACGTGGTAAATGTCTCTCGTTTCATTGACTCCAACTCATTTTTCACTCATCGCACGCACACCTAGGAAACGGTTGGTCGCTTCATGCGACCAGTTGTTGTAAAAACAGTGATTTGGTGGCTTTTCACGCGTGATTATTTTAAACGGTTTGTTAATTGAGGTGTCCAATGGCTGCAGTTGGCTAAAGCTTCCTGGAATTACATCTGAATCAGTATTTATTTCGGAAACCTGCTAGTCACCTCTGGTACGAGTAATCTGAATTGGTCACATACTAAAAGAGCGTACTTTTTTTGGAGACCACCGGATGTTTTAACTATGCTGTCTCAAGTCACGGATAAAGATATCACTACATGTACCTTCGACTATGCATAATGTTAGGGTCAGGCGCCACCAGTGGCTTCCCACATCTGGCCATATATACTCTTTGACGAAATACAGTACCTAGAGTACACAGTGAACACAAGGAGAGAGAGAACAGACTGTATGTATGTATTATGTGTATTAGGGTGGCTCCAAGGCAGACGTCCAACTTCACCTAGTGTAACTGCATTTTTAGCAACTCTATAAATATGTATGCTGTGTAGGTATGTGTATATTAATGTGTGTTGTGTTGTATCAGCCCACTTAGCCATCAGGGAGCAACCAACACATGAGCACCTGCTGCTTGGGTCCGTTCCAGCCACGAGGAGGCGGACGTAGTTCTACTGTCTGCATCTTGAACCGCAAAATCCCTCATCCACAGGCGGTTGTGCAATGCCTGTGAAATATTAGTTGACACCATCCTACCAGGAGGGACTGGGGGCTAAACAAGCGGACCCTGTCCCTCTACTACAAATCTACCTTCATCCCGGTCATCACATATGCTTCACCAGTTTGGTACAAAAAGGTAACCACAGTGGTAAATAGAAGAACCTTGGACAGCATCCAGCGGTCAATAATTCTGACAATCACACGAGCTGTCACCACAGTCAGCACGCACGAACTCCAGATTCTGGCCGGAGTCCTCCCGCTGGACTTGGAAATCATCAGATGCGCCCTGACATATAATATGGCAAAAGAAATACCATGCACTATCCTGAACTTCACGTTGGATCTCGCCAACAACAGGAAACTTGAAAAAACCAGACTTCTCGACCACCTCCGACAGGAATGGCAGGATCGGTGGACAGAATCCACTAAAGGAGAAATCACCAAGAAGTTCCTCCCTAGCGTTAACAGAGTCTTTCCAAAACCCCCGAGTTGGTTTCAACCAGGGCTCCACGTCACCTTTCTGCTCACAGGGCACGGGCCATTTAATGCAAAACTATCTAGCTTCCGAATCACTGAGGATCCCCGTTGCCTCTGTGGCCACGAGGAAACACGGCAACATCTCATGTATGACTGCGACCAGTATGAGGACCTGCGATGCAGGCTCACCACTGCTATCACCTACTTCCCGCAGAACATGGAACAGCATCTTCTCGACTCGGAACAAGAATACAAAGCCCTTACCATTTTTGCACAGAAACTCTTTGCTAGAAGGCGAGCACTTATAGCAAACCACCATGCACAGCACCCAGAAGCTGATGATGAATCCCAAAACCAGGACTAGAGAAAACCGGAATACACAAGAAAACTGTACCAAATAACCCATGAACATGACCATCATCTAGCCTTGTTCACGAGGGAACTGACAACCAGGAAGACCTACGTCTGAACCAGAGACAACCTGACACAGGACTTGATTCATGTATGACCCTGCGACTGGGATCTGACTCCCACATTGAAAAAGAACACCAAAGAAGATCCGGTTCAGATCGCTTGGACCCGCACGTGCTCACAACTGTCAATGCCTGATGGCGATCTGTACCGGGCTCCCTTGCCTGGTACCTTTTACTCCCTTTCCCCTGGTGGGGAGGACGAGACAGTCTTGTCTCCTCCCACCTCTGCCAACCCTGATTCTTCTCCTGGTGGGGCTTGGGCCTGCCTCACTGAAAATCCTGGGGTCGTCTTCTCTATCGTCCCCATACTTCTGTCTTTTCCCCCAAGCCTTCAGTCTCCCCCCCTACTCTGCCTAATACGCCAGCGTATAACCCCACACAAACTGCAAAAACTTAACTTCGTCCAAATTAAACCTCATAAACCTCAATTGGCTTTTCTAATTCCAGCGCTCACCCCTACCGAGTTTTTTTTTTTTTTTTTGGCCCTAGCCACTGAAATCTCAGGAAACTAGGTGGCAGGGCCTGCCAGAGTAAAATTTCATTCTGTGTACCTGGTCTTCCTCCACGAGGCCAAGTGTGGACAACGTTGGGCCTCAGTAGGGGTCCAGCGGCTAAACGGCCAGATGAACAACGATACACGACAGTACACATGCACAAAATCCACACACTTTTAAATCTCTGGCCTTCCCAGTGAACTGGTACACCTACAATGAAAGCAACGCGGAGATGGGAGAAATCCCTGGTGCCGTTAGACATCAATACACTTTACACTTTACACCATCCTACCTCTAGCATCAGTGGTGCACCCGGTCAGCCTCCCCGTGGCACGGTGTGGTAACGTCGGGTCCCACTAGGGGCTCGGCGGCTAATAGACCGGAGGAACAAAGGGCACAACACAATATACAGCACATGACCCCCACATACTTCAAATCTCTGGCCCCGATACAATGTACACTCGCGGAGATGGGAGAAATCCCAGGAGCCGTTAGACACTAACATACCTTACACCTTACACCTACACCATCCTACAAGCGTTAAACATAGCCAGAAGTATAAATCTCTGTAGGGATAATAATCTATCCGAGGCTTTAACCACTTTGTCATACCTGATACCAACTCCATAAGCAACTATTGGTAAGAATACTGCCTTATAATAAGACATTAGCGTATTCTTCTTTAAGCTCCACTGCGATATCACTTGTATTTCTTATTACGGTAGGTGTAAAGTTTTTAGCTTTATCGGTAATGTTTTCAATACGACGCAAAAAACACCAAACCTATCATCAATTAGGTTATTTGTTATTTGTTATTTGGTTTTTAGCAGCATTAGCAACTAAGGCCATATTGCTCCGGGGATATGCGGTGGTCATTCCCTGACCTTTCCGCATCCTTCGTATTTGGTGGTGACGGGCTCGAACCCCGGTCTAATCAAGAAGCGTGTGCTACGCATTGCTGCTCCTTCCCACCTGGCTACGGAGGCGCCCATCAATTAGGTACTTGGTTCTAGAGCCTTATGGTTCTCGAAACACATGGTATCGCTGTTCCATTCATCAACACTTTAGGAGGTCTTTGATATTCGAACTGACGGTTAAAAACCATCATGACTGTCCCCTTTGTCGAGATCTTTAACTTATTTACTTTACCTCAAGACTCGAAATCCTGCAGAACAGATACTACTGTATCTTTCAAAACCTTCATAGAATTTCCTGATATACAGACTACCAAATCATCAGCATATGTGATCCTTTGATAACATTCAAGATCCCGAGAGAGGCATTCATTTAAAACTATATTCCAAAAAGATTGCGCTCAGGACTGATCCCTGGGGACAGTCTCTAGATACAATCCCACTGTAAGACATATACTGGGGCTTTAACCAGTATGTTCCGATAAGTAAAATAACTTCTTATAACTTTATAAAGTTACTGACTGCAATTTAACTTCCTCACAGCACTTAAAACACTTTGCCACCACAATAAATCGAAGGCCCCTCGAAATCTATTAATACTACCATAACATTCTGAGTCCCCACTGAGTCTCCACTCCAGCATTCTGAGTCTCCACCAATTCTTGTATACGATTCGTCAGTAATCGCTCTAAAGCTTCCTCAAATTAGAAAGTAGTGAAATTGGTCTAAATGCTCGAGGGTCTTGTCACCTGGTTTCCAAAAAATCTTAAGTAAAGCAGACTTCGATATTGCTGGGAACTCGCTCTCTAAAAGACCCCGGTGACATAAATTAAGGAGGATATGAGGATATAATAATGTCATTTAATTATTACTACATTTTCTATGAAATATTTTCCTGGACATTTACTAATATTTAACTTAAATACAGCACCTTTAATTCTTCATTGGTAAATAATTCAGTACGCAGATCCGTACCACATTCCTCATTTTCCTGTCGAATTTTAGATTGCAACATTTCATCTTCAGTCTATTTGTCACTAGGTGACAACTGATTAATTATGGTTTGGTCAGTATAAGTCCAATCTATAGTCTCCTGATCATCATAAATTACAGTATTAAAAATGTCCCCAGGCTGTATTTTATTTTTGCAAATTTTTTAAATAAGACTCCAAGGGCCTGTATTTCCAGTTGTGGCAACCAAGTTTTGCCATGCTCTTAATTTGTGCTGTTGCCTCATCTTATTCTTAATTGCATATTTCGTGAAGCAAAAGAGCGAGCTCTGCACATCCCCACAAATCTCTTGTACCTTCAAAGAATTTATCTTTGAATGTACAAGAATGGAATTCTGAATTCCATTCCCAGTTAAATAGTTTACTTTTAAGGACTCTCTAAATGTGTCCCAATTTATCTTCCTATAGGGAAATCCCCTTAAATCTGTGATGCAGTTATACTGAAGTTTTTTATCACTTGAATTAACAACAAAATGTATCACTCGATGATCCCTATTTGTATAATTGTCCTTAACATCCTATCCATCGAATTTTATCCTGAACTCCCAGAGAAGAAAGAAAGAGTCAAGTCAATATTAGACTCCCCATGAAGGGTGGAACATATGTATAGCCTATCCGGTTGATTACGCACCGTCAGATCGTGAGGAATCATAAATTCTTCCAGTTGTCTGCCTCTAACATCACTCTGGTTACTATGCCATAACATGGACATTGAGTTGAAGTCCAAATTAACAATAATACTATTCGAATTACCTAATCATAAAGACCTTTTCCAAATAGTCAATGGAGAAATTTAAATCCTGGGATGGAGGACAATATAAAATGATATAAATCCTATAACTATTAAAACATACGTTGAATTTTGATTTTAGAGGAATTTTAGGAAATATTTTCCAAGAAAGAAAACGTGCGTCCCATAGTCCGGAAAATACCGTACACGCGCTGTCGCTGTCACTGAAGCCGTAAAGTCATTTTTCAAGTAATACTATCAATCTATTCTGGGGAACATTCACATTGTCCATCATCCTGAAATTATGACTGATAAGCGTTTTTATATCTCGTGATTACAGAGTACATCGCACGGTACGTTGTCGTTCTATTACTCTAAAATATGAAAGAAAAGTGACTGTCCCCGTCTCTCTCTTCCCCCCCCCCCCCTCGTGGCTCTCTTCACGTTTTCTTAATGGTGATTTCTATCTGCCGCTATTAGTTAGTGTTTTTCCTTTTCCTCTGTCATGTTTCTATTTTCACCCTCCTTCTCTATTCACCCCACATTCAAGCCAAGGACGCCTCTAAATTCTGTTAGACCGCCAGTATGTTCGCTTTCAAGGTCACTTTGTGTCTGTAGCCGGAAATGCTACCTTTCAGAAGATATAAATATACTTTCGAGTAGCCCGTGTTGCTTTATATCTTCGCTGCAACCACCTCATCTTCTATATCTGTATTTCCCAGCAGTAGATGGATCGGAATCTTCAGGAACATTACGGTACTGAGTTCCCAGAAAACTTTTGACAATAAGTTTACTAGAGACATTGTACCTAGTGAAAAAACTGGGTTTTCTACTTAGTGCACCAATCTCACATTGTGGAGGCACTTCGCCACGAGTTGCCTCGATATGGCATTTTTAAATAAAAGGCACTACTCCAATACAGAAGTGTATCTACTCTAAATAAAAGGAACTACTCTATTGGAGAGGTGTAATGAAGAGTAGGGCAATACTAAGGCAACTCGTGAAGTATTTCACAATATGCGATAACTCAAACTGTGTATAGAAAGAGGGATTACGCCACATCTACAATGATTTTTATTTAGACATTACACAGCCTGAGGCTTTTCCCTAAACTTACTGTATGTTTAGTAGAGTTAATGGGAACCTTATTAAAGCTGTTGAACCTCGCATTGATTGGAAAATAATTCACTTTCTGGAACAATGCGCAATTTCTTTAAAGCCCAAACATACGCCTTTTTTGTCAATATAGAGTTCATTTATAAAAATGCACTACCCTATTAAAAATATTCTGAAATTTTCGCTATGAAAACAAAATACAAGTTTAATTTAAAAATCAAGTTGTAGGCCCACCTTTTCCCTCAATGACAGCACTGACACTTCGTAAAACATACTGGACCAGTTCAATGAAGGAATTTATGTCCGTCCTTCAGTGAAATTGTCAATTCAGTTGGAGAAGAAGCGTGCACTCACTTTTCGCCCTGGTCCGGTGTCCCTATCGTCAGCCGTTGCAGGATGAAGGCTTCTCCAGTAATTTTCCAGTTTCTTCTGTTTTGTGCAATGGCCATCAATTTACTACCCACAAACTCGTGAATTTCATCTATTCATCTCCTTTGTTGTCTTCCACGTTTTCTTTTAGCTTCTCTTGGGTACTATTCTGTTATTTTCTTAGTCCATGTCTTCGAGCTGTGGGTCCTGCCCAAGACCATTTTGGTTCTTTATTTTTGATAAGAATGCCCATTATTTGTGTTTGCTGCCTAATCCATTTGTTTCTCTTCTTATCTAATAGTATTTCCTGAATGCTATCCATCCGAAATATCCTTCTCTTGAATTCCAGCCATTTATCATTATTACATCTAATGACTTGCCCAAGATAAGTATATGAATCGACTTTTTCAATTTCTGCACGTTCAATTATATCTTTCTGGGGCATACATTTTCATCACTACTTTTGTTTTAACCATATCCGGTCATCTTTAGTACAAAATTCTTACTTACCGATTAAGATTTTCCTATAATTCTTTTGTATCGTGGCTTATGACCACAATGAATGGCATCTGCAAATCGTGAATGGTTTAGGTACTCTCCATTCACATTGACTCCTTTCTACGACCAGTCCAATCTTCTGAAAGCTTCTTCAAGGGCATCAGTAAACAACTTCCGAGATATTGTCTCCACTTGTCGAACTCCTTTCTCAATTTTAAGTTTGCTACTGTCTTTGTCTAGTCTAATAAAGACCGATGTCCCCCATTCATCTTAAATTTGTCCATTTGAACTGAGATCCGGTCTCTGGACCAGACTCTGCTTGCTCTATGGGATGGAGCATTATTGCGGTGGAATATTTGGCGTCCATTTCAATAGTATTTCCAGCGTTTCGACATCACAGAATTTGTCCACGATGTCATTTTTTCCCCTCGTAGATATTTAAATAAAAATTAAGATTTTTTAAAGATGTTATTGATATAGATTTCGAATATAACTCTAGATTTTCATTAATACATCAAAATATTTTAGATTTTAAAAGATTAAAAATTCGTGTTTTTAAATATTTATAAAATTTAAAGAGTATCGCGAGAATATCGAAATTTCATTCAAGAAATTAAAACAAAAATCGCATTTTTAGAATTAGCTAATTGTCTTTTTTTTTTTAAACTCTCTTAAAAACAAATGACAAACAGCGACTACACTGATAGATAATGCTAAAGGTGATATGAATAATTATTATGCCATTATCTACAGTTGCTCAGTCATAATCATCCTAATAAACTTGGTTACGGGTGACTGACAGATACAAACAAATCAACGATTGCATAATACCATCCTATCAGTTTCTTTCATGTATATCAGCAAATTAGACACGGACAAAATATCACGAGTCAACAACCAGATCTGTATCTGATCGGGTCGTAGAAATCGTGAGACAAGTCATCTGCATATTGTGTTGCAATTGGCCATACATCTAAATGTTAACTCACCTTAGGGACGCCGACCGGGCTAGCCAGGTGGGTAAAGTGCCTGCCGGGCAACCCAAAGGTCGCGGGTTCGATTCCCGCCTCGGGCTTGGATCAAAGTACTGCAAAAACCGTGGGAGGTGCACTATGGCCACAGAAGCCGATGCGCCAACAACTACCAAACCAAAAAAAAAAAAAAAAAAAAAAACCTTAGGGACAATTATGTCACGTAGGACAATTATCCACCACGTGACGTGTCATTTACTTATGCGTTTTTGATGACCTGATATCGATGTACATTTTCGTCATACGTGACACGATGGCTGTGCAACAACCCAGTCAAAGCGAAGGTAGATTTTATATCCACGTCATATCTTCACCCGTCATATCTTCACCCAGACGCTAAAGATTCAAATTAGACTCTGCGTAATCCAACAATTTAATAGGAGACGGATTCAACATATACAAATGGATTAAATTATTAATACTCTTTATAGGGATTTAGGGATTTGGCGACCCTCGTAATTTGGGGTTACTGATCCTCAGAATGATTCCAGAAGAAAGGACATTAGTTTGCTTACCGCTTTTTTAAGACTTATAAATGAGTAATCGCGTGTCTCAAAATGTCTGCCATACCTCATGGAAGAGTAATTGCCCACATAACAATTCGTAATGTATAGTATTCTGCAGTCATATATTACGGATTTAGCTCCGCTATCTGTTGTCGTTTGGGATGTTCCCGACACCACATACGCATTTTATTCTTCATTGTTTTTGTTGCTCCCTATACGCCCACATTTGGTTCCTAGGGAGCAGTGAACCGAGTCCTGTATACTCCACCTGAAAACGCTGTACGACACAACAGGTAAGAGAAACCACCACAGAAGAAACACCAAAAGAGAGAGAGAGAGAGAAAGCCAAGTGGACTGTGATGAGTCCTCAATATCGCTACGGGTAATCACTTCTCGTTCCGACGAGCGACCTGATCAGCAGGAAAAGGTCGAGGAAAGAGAAATGCTTTGCACACTAATACGCTGTAACAAACGATAGCCGCCGACCTGTCTCGGCGACATCCCGACCGCAAGGGGTGAGAGTTACGCACGCCCTGATAAAGGATCGTCATTACTTTTTTTTTCTCTTTCTTTTACCCGCAGATTTATTCTGTGTCACTGTGACGTGCTCAAAGAAACTGATGCACAGCCTCCCCCTAAGAATCGGTTGGAAAATACCAAGATAGGTCTGACACTTATCTCTTTAATACATTGCATCATACTTCGATTTTCAAGTAATCTTCTTCACCATCACCCGAATGAAAAAGTGCTCGATATATACATTTTTTTTGTCGGTTAGTGGGTGTTCCCTCCCCACATCGCCCCCCTTTTCCTTGTACGGATCCCGATGAAATGCGATAGCCACCTACAAGGGTGAAGATTTATCTTTAGAAGTATCTGTCGCCTCCCGCATGTTGAGAGCAAGGACATTGGTATTATTAGATATCGTGGAGCGATTGGACTGCATTTTGCTCTGCTAATGAACCGGGAAATTGGCTTTTACTTCGCTGCTACTGACAACTAATTAATCATGTGCTGTATGACGTGATCCCGTTTTTATAGGCAAAGTTAAGTGGTGGCGAGACCCAAGATACCACGAAGAGATGATTGCTTTGTAATTAATCCAAAAAAAAGTTAATCTATCCAGTTTTTGCATTGTCTGGAACTGGCTCTCTGGATCGTACTGTACCTACAGGTGTATGTGACATCCAGCATAAATATTACAAAGTTCAACGTTGCCTAAGGTCATTACAAGTGGAAGCTAGTGATGGAAGGCGTCAGCCCTCATTAATAACTGATTTATTTATATATATTTTAAAATATTTTATGAATATATTGATTTTAGCTTTTAGTGTTGACTTTCGCACACACAAAGGAGAAAATTTTGTTGATAAAATGCCCACAGATGAGCGTTTCATTGAATGGTGTCAATATCTGATGAATCTTCTAATTAAATTATAAAAAAATGTCCGAAAAATCCTCTATGAATGCATGAATCGCGCGTGAAGCCACTCAACTGCATTTATTTAAGTTCATGAATGTCTGGTGGCTGGTAATTGTGTATTAATATGATGTCTTCGCTAATTAAAATTCAAGTGGACATCGCCTAGAGGAACACATTTATAAAGAGTGAGCTAAGAAACGTGTCTAGAAGAGTTCCCCTGACTTCATCTTACTTCGTGAGCGCAGGTAATCGTAAATAGGGTCGACAGCAAGCCAGAATAGGAGACTTCCGTGTTGGTTAAGGCGACAGGCACATTGATCACAGAGTCAGATACAGAAAAAGAAAGAATAGAGTTCAAGCCAAGCCCGTGTCTAACCTGTGGTAGTTGGTCAGCTTTGAGTTGCCCTAGTAAACCAATGCAAAATTCTGTTGACAAATGATTTGGAGGGGAGGAGGATAAAGGGAGGAGAAAAGAAGGGGAAAACCACAACAATTATAGAAGTTGCCTTGGATTTAATATTAATAGTTTTATTATTACTATTATTGTTATAAAAATATAATTTCTGATGCATCTGTGGACAAACTAGATATCATCATTTGAAGTATTCATTTATGTATTTTATAACCAGAAAGAGCGATGTCTGAGCTGTAATTCTTATGCGGTACAGTCACAACAAATTGTTATTATCTGCATACGTTTACTCGCCTCTCACTGCACCCCTCAGATTCCATCGAGAGCACCACAACCTCCCAAGACGTTTCATTCTGTTTAACCCGAGTTGATTGTCGCCCATATCGATTACATCATTCAAGAGGCGAAGGTCATGTAGCCCATAGCTCTGTAACAAACAGAGCAAACACATCAAAGTCCTGGCATTCCTATCTAATTCACTCCCCACTGATATACCACAACATTCCACCCAGGTGGCGGAAAGATTTAAATCTTTTAGTTACAGTAGACGGGAGCGATCGCGTATTTCTAAATACCCTGGTGAGCTACCGGCTGGAAGATATAGCTTCAGACCATGACCCGATCGGTGGTTAATGTGGCGTTGTGACAGGTGATGTATACCTGAGAGGTGGTTGTCCAGCTGGTGGCCATAATATGTAACTGCCATGCTCTAAATATCCCTTGAAATCGAGTCTGCGTTTTGACATTAACTCCCATAAACAAATGACCTCCTTAGTCGACGGTATGGATAGGACCAGGCTTACGCCACAAGAAGTCCATGCTGGGGCAATAAACGATGCAAATTCATCACACAGCGAAATGCTCACCACGATACAGCAGTTTCTCAGATTAACTCGCTGTAACTTGATCTCTACGCAAGAATTTGTATTGCTACGAGTATGATTAATGATGGCCCCAATGTTCCATTATGAAATATGGAATGCAATTTTCTTACTCTTTCATTCACCGTGCCCAATCTCTCTCTCTCTCTAAAACAAGAAATAAAATGAATGGGTTGGAAAGAACACGTTTGAGCATAAACCGAATTTGATTCAGACATTGTTTGTAGTGTTTTAAGAACTCAGAAAACTTTTATAAAAAAAGAGAAATATTGATTAGTCACGTACGATATGGTGATTTTAATTTTTATCAAAGCTTTTTCAAAAAATTCCAGTGCTAGATTTCTGTTACAATCATTTCTATCACTGGCGTTGAGGGATTGAGCGAAATTTTGGAATTCTTGAAAAAAAAATATGGGAAAATATTTATTGAATTTTTTTTTAAACAACAGACATTTAAAAATTAATTTACGGTTAATTGTTTTGTTATATTTTATATAGTTGAGAATTTAATATTTATTCAGATTAATTAATTACTATAAAATAAATTTATTTTGAAGTAAACTTTTATTTAAATATTTTTTTAAAAGAAAATGAGGTAGGAGTGTAAGACGTAACCATGAAAAATATACAATTGTTAATTTGAATTTTATTGATATGTAATTATTAATAAAGCTAATTTATATCGGGAAGTCAAGGGCTATAAAATACAGTACATAAAAGACCGAAACCTGTTTCTGACTGATGGTTCGAATCACTCGTTTTGTTGCTTTTTATTTTAATTTAATATAAAATAAAATAATGTTGAGTTACAAATTCGGACATTAAACATAACCTACATTCAATCAGCGGATTATTTTGTATATTTCCAAACGTATCAGGACACCCCTGGGATTTGAGAAAAATGAATCATCCTTCTTAGGAATAGGTGTGAATGCAACTTCGTTCACGCTAACAGGTAGATGGATCGAATAGATGAACTTAACAACTTCCAATGGGAAGCCATCATAGAATGTGATATTCTCAATTAATCTGTTCTTACCATTGCAGCAAAACTTACAATGGATAAAACTATGCATAGCACAACGATGGCTGATGTAATCACCAAATGGAAAATGGTGCTAGTATATCCGTGAAATTTGGAGTAGATTGACCACAGAACTTGATCGAAAGTTCGCTCAGAAGAGTGACGTTTATTATTGATATTAATCCAGGGACGATACGTAAGGAGCTGCTACATCGGATCTTACGAAGGAGTTGCTTCACAGAAACTAAACACCACAACAGTCGTGCACTTCTCTGATGTAGAATTCATCGTAATTGATCCTTAGAACTTTGGAAATCTGTGTTGTGGAATGACGAATCAAGGTAGGGTTTGCAATCTTGATGACCGTGTTTGCTCTTGCTCTGGCGGTTGCTTGAAGAAAGATGTCCGAATTATTAACCAGAATGTTTTGTCCAAAGTGGGATTTTTGGGGAAGATGGATCTGGGACACTACCTACTGTTGTTTAACTTCTTAAAACAGGAGATATTAAGAAGTTAAAATTAAAGCAGAATAGATAATTTATGGAGGAGACACTGCTTGAATTTCATAACAAGTGACCTTTAAATAAAATAACTGGGCTCCAATTAAAACTGAACAACGAAGTTCGTTAAAAGCTGTACTTTATAAGTAACGATTATTCTTCAAGTAAAGTGGAAAGTTCACTTAAATCGTTTTTAGGCGCGTTAGAATATATGCATAATACGCCTCATGTCTTCACCGTGTCCGTCCACCGGTATGCAAGTAACAGAGGGACTCTCAATAGACTGATTTTCTTGAAATTTTGTATTTAAGCCTTTTAAAAATATTTGTGGAACCATTCCAAATTTCATTAAAATCAGTTCAAAAAAAATCCGGTAGTTATTATTATATTCTTTAATGGCTTCATGTAATATATCGACCCTCAGTAGATGGATTTTCATTAAATTTTATATTTAGGCGTTTTAGAAAGGGTTGTTGAATTTTCTCAAATTTCATTAAAATCGGACCAATAGAAATCCGGCAATTATTATTTCTTTATGCTCGTTATAGGCTTAAAAGATGTTTAACCATGCATTTTAACTCAAAAATAAAATTAATAGATATATTTAGTTTAATTTATCTTCATTTACTTTTCTGCTTAAGCTTTCTCTGCAAATTCAAGAGTTCTGGCATCAACATACGCAAGTAAAAGTAAGTTTATTTATTTATTTTTTTATCTGCTGCTGTTGATTCTGAAGTTTTGATCCTATCATCTTCTTTCTTCTTCTTTCGGGATTTTTCCAACACCCCGAAGGGTACTGTAGTGGCCGTTATGTCCGCCTATTATTATTAGCATTGGTCGAAGAACTTTCATACTATCCTACAAGTGTTCAGGATCGTGGCTTTTTGGAGTCTCTTGTGGGTGTTCTCTGGGAGATCTATTGCTATTGAGTTCTTATGTAGTCTCTTTATCACCATGCCGGTGGTGCATGGTGATCGGGATGGTCATTATTTGTTCCATATGCCACATCTCTTTGACTTCTCGTCTAAGGTCTGCGTACTTCCTGATCTTTTCCTCGTAGGTTTTCTGGAATTGCTGGTGTTCAGCACAGCTATGTCGATCAAGTAGACAGTCTTTTCCTTCTTGTCAATGAGGTTTATGTCCGGTCTGTTGTGTGGGATCATATTATCCGTTCTTATGGTGCAGTTCCAATGTATCTCTTTGAGTAGGGGTCTCTTTGGTACGCTCTGAGATTCGTCTTGTAATTCGGTATACTTTCTTTGATCAACTTGTATTTCTTAGATAGTTGCTGCCTGTTTATGTGGCAACATGATCACCTGGAAAACATATGAAACTCTTGCGACACGCCATATTTACCATTAAGCAAAGAGCTGCGAGAGTTACAATGAAGAGTTTTTCAGCTGTTTTTATTTTCAGGACTCATCACCTTTTATCAAATTTAGGCCTTGTACATCACTAAGCTGGAATGTCACTTTTGATGGAAAAAAAAAAAGACTACAGAATGCTGTGTAGGATAGCAAACTTGATACACATAGACTGGGAAAACAGCTAAGTTATCCTACAATGTTTCGGCCAGACGGATCCCCCGATTTTGGCAATGCTAAACTTAAGTTTAAATTCTAAGTTTCAAAATACAGTGGCCTCCATACGTTTTTCTTAACTTAGAGTTAGAATCTAGAGTTTAGAGTGAGAATCTTGTACTCGTTAAATTTTACGGTCAGATTCTTTGTCTCCTCATCAAAAACAGTCCATAACATTAATATTCTAAATGAGATTCGTATTGAAATCGATACTTTGAAACTGAATGGAATAATGACACCACTGTGGCATTGCTGGAACAATGCACGTACTAAAGGTCAAAAGGTATATATCTGAATGTCTGCGAGTTAGATAACAGAACAGGAGATGAATATCAGGTTAATGCGTTTATTAATTAAGGAAAGATCGTTCTTTACTTTGAAGCAAATGCCAGTTATTATCCATTGCAAGTTTTATTACCCATCCAAGTTCTGATGACCTGTAATGAATATCCGTATTGAAAGGTAATTACAAGTCACTTTGCCGAGCTGTAATAGAGCCCTTCGCATTGTATCAACGTATCCATTCTGGTCACACAAATCGTGAAAGTTAGACTGTGCTAGCAACAGCAGAATTCCACACAACCTTTATGACGGAAGCGACCAAAAAGCGGAAGTCAACGTCCGGATTGCTAAGAAATATTCGTACTGGGATTTCGCCTAGAGGTTGGTTTCTCAGCTCGGCATTTGTGCATGTCAGTGACATCCATTAATATTCAGCATTGTCGTGAAGTACGATGCTTACTGACCTCAAACTTTCTTTAAGATGTCAAGAATGCATACAGATGGCGGTGGTGAGAAGGGATTTTTCCTCGTTTTTCTGGGTCTTGAGAAGTTTAAGTTTGATTTTTATCTCAACGGTAATGCTCGACTGATTTTCAACTTATCGAAGCAGAAATGGCCTTTGAGTGACATCGATAATGAGAGTAGCTGAAAATGATCATCAGCAATTACGAGAATATGTAGTCTTTGCTGATTATGCCAAGACTGAACTTTTCATCTCCTTGGATGAGACCTTTATGTTTTTCCCTTTAGGTTCAGTGGATCGGCTCGAAGAATTTCCTCTTAATATAGTCAGAGTGATCATAGATTATACTCAGGGGATAATAAAAATTTAATGGTGGTACATTTTAATTGAAATTAGCAGTGGTGTGAAAAGTTATTTGTTACTTGGCGCATCAATTTAAGTAGCGTGTCATAATTTCATTGGGATTTCCTTCATCCATCATGTAAATTGAAGCAGTAATAAGGAAATAATCCCATCTCTCTCTCTCTCTCTCTCTCTCTTGGCAATTTTTTTCCCTTTTACATTTGCATTTTATGAGGAGACGAAGCACAAATACTTTAGCTCTATCAGCTGGAAGTCATAAATAACAGAACCTGTTTCGCCTAACAATTAACCTTTTGTTTGGGTTCTGTTCATCGCTGTTATTATCCTTGACTTTTCTTGGAAAGACCATAAAAAAAATAAAATATTTGCTCTGTCTATCTGTATGATGGTTTTCGTACAAGACTAGAGTTGCTGTTTCTGACTGACAGATACCGTTGACATGTATTATTCAACTCAAAACCTTTTCCTTATCCCACCGATCACATTTCCTTAAGTTATTGGTTCTCTTAAAGACACTCCACAGGACAAGGTACACGAGGAAATACCAATTATAAAATCTACGACAGGTTTACATTTGAGACTTAATAAAACCGGTAACGTTTGCTATGAATATTATTCAGTACTAATGGAAGAGAACGTATTAGATAAACAAAAGAATGCGCTTGTATATTTTGTATTATTGTACATTCTTTAACAAATATTGGATAGTGAAAAAGGAAAAATTCCATGTCTAGTCTAGCCACCTTAACGAACTTTACTAGAGAGTATTAATGCTAACTGGTACACACAAACTCTGCAGCCGCACATTATCATAAGTCCAAGATCGATCCACATACTTGTGCAAGATTAAAGGGTGGGATACTTAGAAGAAGGAATGCAATGTTCTCCATCCTGATGGAGGTTGGTTAATGAGGCGAAAACAAATATAAAACTAACGTGTTATTTAGTTTTTATGTTAAGGAAGGCACCTGGCAAGGCCACAGACCAGATTATGCTATAAATGACAGAATGGTGACAACTTCCTGACTTTGAAAAGGACTGGGCATTGCTTATTATTGAGTAAGAAAGTCCTAGAAATGTTATGACCTATTTATAGTCTTAGATGCTTCGGCAAAAAAAAAAAATAAATAAATAAAATAACAATACAAGCAAGCGAGACAAATGGAGACCACTTATTGAGATTTCTACGTTATTTGGGATCTCCTGAGGCATACAAGAAATCATGATAGTTTCATAACAGTTTGGGACGAAAATTTTCATCCCAATTATTTTTAAAAGCTTGTTTAAAAGAGATCTATCTGTTCATCTCTTTAATGGGTTAAAATCTAACATTTCCCTCTTTGTTTTTCCTAACATTTGAAGACGCCCTCATTTTCTTATCCTCTTAGATTCTTTTCCGCTAGCTAGTCCAGCAGCTTCCTTCTGAGGTCATGGAGTATCAACGACTTCAGCCGAACTGGCTACCTGTCATCAACATCCAAGCATAGTGAGTCTCTGTTACCTTTCGGCACCTAAGCCTACTTACTGCACGTACTAATGAAATCAAATGTTCTTTTTGTACCAAAGAAAACTCGTTATTAAAGTTATGGGGAGATGCAATCAAGAGAACTAATGGGAGGCGATCATTCACTGTATGTTACCTTATGAGCTTATTGTTTGATAGTTTGTCATCGGACCCTACTTTGAGAGCTGTACTAGGTTAATATTCATGAACCAGTTTTTTTAATGCTTCTCAATTAGATTTTGGTAATTAACTTCAGTTGCGTCTGAATGATTGGAAGGATAATCGCTGAGCACTATGGACAAAATAAATATGACTCATGTTGATATGGCCGTGCATTGTCTCTTTTATTAATGTTGTAGTAGCTGTACCTCAGAAAAGAGCACTACCTGTTACATATGTTCCTCTTCCCTTAGGTAACGATCCTGAAAGTTTCTAAATTTCCCTAATGAACAATACCCTATGGGCTAATGGAGAAACTTTCTGATATTCATTCTACAGAGCGTCCTATAAGTCCAGCATCATAGGGAAAAAAATACGTGGATGGAAAATTGGCATTCCGAGCATATTGTTGCAAATCCCATTCACAAAATTCCATCCGTCGGTGGGATCATCTTCGCTTAATTTCTGTGGGAGCTGAAGTTTATATGGATACCATTTATGAGTCTTAAAAATGCGATGGATGCTACTTTTTTGACACTCCTGTTTCGGTGGACAATCGGCGAAGAGACTTTTTGGGACTTTTGTTAAAATGAGCAAGGACAGCAGTCGCCGTCAGTTGATCTGCTCGAAGGTCCACTGCGTGGTGCCTTGCCTCGAGGAAATGAACATCTTCTGATCAATGAGGAAGATCAGTACCTCGCTTTATCTGCCTTCGCCCATGATCTGTTCACCGGAAGAAAATCACTGGTACAGAGTCTTGGAACCAATGCACAATGATCGACACCCTTATCTCAGATATTGAAGATCTCCAACTGAGATTCGTCCGGATTCGACTGTCTTAACCTGACTGTGAACACCTAGATTGTGACCACTTCTACCTACTGGACTTGACATTCAGGTCGCTTGAAATGTTTCACCCATGTCTCTCTTTATACGTGACTGCCTTTCTACCCACCTCGAGGGACCTCTTTTTCCGTTTGGGTAGGATTTCTCCCACCCAGTCTGCCTTTGCTTACATCGACCGTCGCTCTATCTATACCTCCTTTCATTTACTCTCTCCAGTACATCCTGTACTCTTCTTTTTTTTTTACTTGGTCTCTTTCCAGGAAGCTCAGGCGACCTGCAGGAGGCTAGCTAGAGAATTATGGACAGTGTGGCTACCTCCTAGTGGTGTGTGCGGGCAACGTGGGGTCCCACCAGGGGCCCTGCGGCCAAAAGCCGGGCTAAGCTCGATTTATAGCCAAATTTTGCTAGCTTCTCCTGTGGCTATCATCTAACTTAATATAATAGATTGAACAAAACTCTTCGCCTGCAGCTGAGTATTGTGTAGTAATTAATCTAATCGATTTAAACAATAGGGTTTTTTTTTCATCAGAAATGGAAAAACACGATTTAGGTAATATCAAGTAGGAAATTTGGAGAAACCAGTTAACATTGTGGATATTCATGACGCTCGGAGTAACTCCAGGCAAGAAATATTCAAATCACGCGTGCTAAAGGAATAATAGTTCTCACGAGGGGGGGGGACATAATGAAACGCAATTTTTCCTGTAAAGTAGCGTCTCTTCCTACCCGCTACCGTTTACTACCATTCGTTTTTCTTTAAGAAACGGTGTTCCCATTCTGCTAACATCTTAATTTACAAGTTAATACACGCATCTCGTATTATTCGAAGTGTTTTATGGGTTTCCTCATTCATGAAGCTCGGTTTTATACGCTATTCCAATGATCTCTTAATTCTTGCTTCTATATCCACTTTAGCGACCTCGCAGACAGTTGCGTGGTTACCCCTCTTTCATAAAAATTCCCCAGTAGCTATAAAGAAGGAAATATTTAGACAACACTCACGGCCTTCGGTTTTGCTTTGGAAGAAGAAAATGAGGCAAGTAATTGATTACTATGACTTTGGTCGTCATGAACTGGCCCCTGTTACTGCAGCACCATTAATATAGTCCCGTCGACAGAGCACGGTTTTCAGAGGTGTAAAATGGGACGGCTGCAGAGATAGTGTTCCTTGTTTGTACGAAGTACGGGTTCTTGGACTAAAGCCTCATGTTTGAACAATGAGTAATTTCGTAATTGATTACATAGTCGCTCGGCGTCACGAAGTTTGTTGGAATCACGTAGAGGTCAACTTCTGGGCGCCCACTACCGCACGTGAATACTAATGGTGACCGATACGTCAAAAACTCAACTATAAGTAAATAAAAGAAGCCAAGATAAACGAAGAGCTCTTTAAGTGATTTTAAAAATAAGTTGTTTTTTTTTTTACTTCGTGCTCTCAGAAGGATTTTACTTTATTTTGTTGTTTATTTTTTGCTAATTCTCAAATGAAACGATCGTCTAATGATCGTGATTTAATGCTTCGTGTAATATCGATACCACATGAATTTTTGTTATGTTTTTTTTTATGATTAGACTTTCTTAGTAACAAAGATTTCGAACGATTCATAGAATAATATGGAATTATCTAACTTCTATTTGTTCTCTGTCCACCCATGGCTTTCCAGTGGTTGCGATCACCTTTTGTCCGACTGTATAGAAAAGGTTCGATTGGGACCTTCACTTTAGACCGTTTGTCGATTTCGGCCAGAATGGGGGAAAAACATTGTTTTACCTCTCAAAAAGTTGGGGTTTTCATCCATCCAAACAAACTAGACGCAAATGAGGACACAAGACACTGATGTCTCGTAGCCATAGCTATCTTGGAGCACCTCTCCATCTATGTAGCCTTTAAGATCCTGCCTGAGAAATGTATTACACACAAGAGTAATAATGGTATGCTAACTGATTAATTCAGTTCTTTTCTCGACCCATGGAGATGTTTTGCTCTAAAGCAGAAATGAACACAGAGGGAGTGAATTTGATTTACAGATACTTTCTGAATGAAGTGTGCGACACTTTCGTCGCAGACGTATTTCTTGGACAATCCTATTAATATACTGGAAACGCTGTCCTGTGATTTCTGCAAGATGTGGGAATTGTTTAGGTAAACATGTTCCATCAAGTATTTCCCATACGTAGAGGTCAGGCTAAGTCAAGTCTAGTGATCATGGCGACCAAAGTCTCTTCAAATTATTCGATGTACGAAAACAGATTACATGGCTCGCACTGAAGCGTTTTCCACCTTTCCCTTTTACTACGCGTGGCAGATATCACCATACTGTTGGAAGACAGCTTCCCGCTTGACCTCGTTCTGTTATATAGCGGAATATGTTAGCACATCCGGCATGGGATTTCTCTCTTGAATTCCTTCAGATAACCACACGCGCTACATCTGATCCAAAGGCTGAAATGAGCCGCTGCTGGAACATCCCTTTGCAACGCTGGCAAGACAAGTTGGGGTATCTCCACAAAAGGACGGGTCACGGGTCACTTACTATCTTTCACCTCCCGTGAATCCACATTGAAATGATTCCATCCAAGCCTATATACTCTCTTGCCTTCTGATTGGTCACGGCTCTGGCTACCTTTTTAACCTTATAGTCCTCACATTGTATCTGTGGAAATCTCAAGGATTGGGAGCACTTCCTCTTTCGCTTGAACTTTATTAGGACCTTCGTCACTACCTCGCTTGCATCGGTGCAGCTATTCGCGGAACTGAGACTTCTCTTCTAAGCTCTAGTAAAAACTTCCAGCTGTTCCAGAATTACTCCTGCCAAGTCTTCGGCCGCCGGCGACGTCTTATAGCTTCTCCAGTGACTGCTACTTTGCCTCCAGTGACTGCTACTTTGACGTCATTGCTGATACTGCAATGACGTCATTGCTGATACTGCAAGACAGTGTGGGATTCTTTACTTCTTTAATCTCTCCAAACTGGACTTTTTGATTAGCTGAGTATTGACGTCTCTATCTATGATCTTTTTTCACCCCTCCCTTTCACTACAGTCCCCCCTTTTTTACTTTTACATTTTATTCGTTTTATTTTATTTTAGTTTGTTTTATTCTATTTTTTATTTTATTTATTTTTATTATTTTTCCGTACTTTTTTCTGGTTCCACAAACGATAACCAATGGTCATCGTTCCTGCAAATTGCTCATCTGCAGTTAACTTTCTTATCTGCGGCCCAACGAAAAATGCACTCTCGAGTTTCTCATAAATTTGGAAATTGATTCTTAAGGCAACTTCTGTCCTTGTCTAAAGCCTTCACAAATTTCATCACTAACCATATTTTGACATGAAAGTAATGGGAATTCTGAATTTTCATAAGTCTCCTTTAAGACTTATGAAAATTCTCTCTCTCTTGTTCATCCCACTGTTTTCTTTTTCGCTTCCTGTTGGAGCACTTTAGAGTCGAAGCCAGATTAGTGTTTAAGCAAGTATACGAAGTCTGTATGCTTAGGCATCAATGTTTCAAGAACCAGGAGTTGGAAACATGACCGTGATAAAACATGATAAATTTATACTTTCCATTTGGATAAGTTCATTTAAATCGTCCTGACAGCGCGAGCTGAATTAAAAAAAAAAAAAAAATGAAAAGGTCTATAAACCAATTCTTTCTAAACTGCCTTTACTGATAACGCTGCCCATAATCATTAATAATAATGTAATAATTGTCTTCCCACATCTTGTACAGAAGGGCTAGGTTTTAATCCCTTCTCGACGGGAGGAACTTATGGCCTTCTTCGCAAGTCGCCGATTTTTTCTCCAATAACTTTGAGTTGTTCTTCCACCACAACAGACCATGGAATAAATGCAATGTAAAAAATAAAAAAAACAGTAAACCATGGTCTTAATTGCCTCCGTATAAACAGTATAATCTAAACCAGCTGATACGCTCACTTAACTGAAAAAAAAAAAACCCCGAAGTTTCATCCCAAGTACTATTTTTGTAGACCTGTAACCCATTGGGTTTCTGTAAGCATGTTGAGGATGACTAGAAATAAATCCATGACACGATAAAGGAAAATTAAAACAAAAAGAGAAAGAAATTCGACTGTTGCTGAAAAGTTAAAGAACAAACAAGTACGTATGCGTTTTAAATACAAATGAGCACACCTGTGGTGCTCTAGTTGGAACTGCAAGTTATATGGACCATCGTAAAAACGATACTTGTATTAGGGTCTTCACCAGAATGCCAAAGAATGGTAAATGTTAAAGATCACGTGGAAATCAATCACCTGATCTTTAACAACCATACCAAACTAGCCGTTGTCCACCTCCTTCCCTCGCGGTGTCATAACCATGAATTATTTTTCCATAGATTATTGAGATATTTCTGGCTATTTATAAACTCATTAGCATAAACATATAATTCCAGTTAGAAATTCGTCTAATCTTTATGCATTATTAAGACATTTGAAACTAAACAAAGACTAATGTTTCATCATAATCCAATAAAATATATTTGAGTTACAGTATTTATGTTTTTGTGTTTGTTCCTTGAGCAAGATTTAATTGTATTTCTTTCTTATTGTTTATGCTTTTGTGGAAGTGAAGATTGAATTCGATAATGAGAATGGATAAGCTTTGCCATTAAATGCTCACGTAATAAGAAAACGGAGTCCTAAATAGTAAAATGCATAACGTGCATTTAGCTGAAACGACTGAGGAATGCAGACCACAAACCACACCCGCCTTCGCTACACGATCCGATACCTAAAACAGTGAGAAACGTGATTCTACTGACGCTCTTACCTTCGGCAAGTCTATCTCAGAGGTCATTACCCCCCTCTCTCTCTCTAAAAAGCATTTGGAGTTTTCAAGATTAAATTTAGGGTTACGGGTTTGCTCAATGGTCAACTGCAATCGGCTATTTCTATACAGTAGACAATAAAGTCTGGCGATTGCCCTTGATCTGATAATTTCTCAGTCAATTTTCCACGTAGACGTCAGTTTCTCTGTGTCACAGGTTTACCAAATAGCTTACACTGATCCGAGCAAGCTCGGAGAAATGCGATAAATAAACAGTTCTACAGACACGAGTGTTATGTAAATACCAGAGAAACACGGATCACAGAATCATCCAGATAGATAAAAGTGCTGAGTAAACATTGGTAAGCGAGGAATCATAGCAACAGTCAAGGTAACAAGAACCAGGTGCTACATAAACAGCAGTAATCAGAGAAACAGTCAAAGCTTGTGAAAGAGGCGCCGAGCAAATAATTATTCGTTGCTGTCTTTCTTCCTGCCATCTTGTTTGTTTACTTATTTACTCAGTGGATATTATAAAGTTTGTATAGAACTATGCGTTGAATGAATTAGGCGGAGATTCGCAGCCTCAGTGATGTCTTCAGAGGACGTCGTTGTTAGCTGATATTTGTTAATACTGGAATCCATTGTTATTACTCTTCAAAGTCAATTTTTTGCTCAATCTTTGGATTCCCCGTTATCTTTTCATGAAGTTTTATTGTTAATCTTCTTTCGTATGAAAAATTTCTCTTGGAAGATTGATGTCTATGTGCTAATTACATGATGCGAGAGGTCATACATACTGTAAGTAACATCCATACTGAATTAACAATATTTCGTAATGTAGCTCTGTTAGAATGGGCTGCAACGTGAGGGAATATCAGGTGTGTGTGGGTATTAGCCAGGCTAAGTGATGCAAGGCCAAAAATAAAAGTAAGATGAAACAGAAATGTTCATACTGTTCAAATATCCACAAGATAACCATCCAGTCTCGCTTCGAACTTCACCACTGCCTCTGTCACTTGGGTGGAGGTGAGGGACAACTTATTCCAGTGTTCGACAACCGGCTGCCCATAGGCGAACTTCATGAGATTCAGTCTTTTGTTGTGTCCTAAGAATTTATATTTGTGTCTTCTGGTCCTTGTTTCACCGACGAGGGAGAACAGACCTTCCTCATTCATTTCACTCAACTCCTTCAGCACCTTATACTCAATACGATCTCTCCATAGCCGTCTACTTATCAAATATTGCAGTCCATATCGTCTAAGTCGTTCTTCACATGTGCATCGATTTCCATTCACCACTAATTTTATTGCCCTGCTTTGAGCCTTGTCCGGTAGTTCCATGTATTTTGTTAAGATGCTGTTTTCAGACTGAATAAATTATTAGAAGTGAGACCTGACTCACCCTTCTCCCACACAGGGTGGAAAAGATCTGAGTTTGACCTTAGCGTTATCAGAAAACTTTGACAAATTCCCTTAGATACTCTCTTCAATACTATTTATGAAAATTGAAAATAGAAGGGACCCCCCCCACGCATTACAAATTACTACGAGTCAAAATACGAGAGGTGATCATTAAATTCGCGGAAAAAACGATGCTCGCAGAGCCACAATGGAAGCACTTCGCAGCCTTTCGAAAAATGACTTGCAAGAAGCATTTAATGATGGTGGCGAAAGTGTTTAAAATTCGAGGGAAAGTATTTCGAGAAGGAGTAATCGACAGAAGATTCAGATGATGACAATTAAGATACGATCTTGCACCAGTCTGCGAATGAAATGATCACCCCTCGGTGGATAGCCTCCACCCCCCAGGACAGGCCTCGTATATTACACATAAACACAGAATGAACAGTGTATGGACGGTGATATTAACTCTTTCAAGAAATCAGCATAGTTGCAACTTATAAATTGACTCGCATAGTATAATTCTTTTTTTAATTATACGAGTACTGCGTGGATGTTTTTTAAACGCCCAGTGAGATCGACCACAAGATCTAAGTAGACAAACTCTATTTTAATGAAACGATGAACAATCGCGTTTGCCAATGCAACAGTTGTTGCTTGAGACAGGTTTCAAGTGATTGCAGCAGAAAGACAGAGAGATTTCTCACCTCGGTCTTTGTTAATTTATAGGCCTTTCATGTCCCTAACAACTGTAGCTCGTACTGAGAAATGGAGCTACCGTAGGAGTGGATAGACATATTTATTTAATGTAAGAGGGTAAAGTCCTTGGCTTTGTTCTCAGTCTTCAGTAATTACGAGCACAAATCATGTCGTCTTATCTCATCACAGAAGTAGTTCAGGTAACTTGGATTAACACTGCAAACGCGCTAAACAACTTCGATCCTGGACGAGGAGATCTTTCCTGCTGGTATCACAATGTGAGATCACTTATGATAAGAAGAGGTCGTAAAATTCTTCACTCCTTTCTCTGTGTGGTCTTATCTAGGTTACAGTCCTTCTCAAATATTTAATTAACAGGGCTTTCTTAGTTCAATAGAAAATTCTGGTGTTCCACCTACGGACTTGTTATTTGAAATCGGCTGCAACCGGATTGGTTAAACTTTTTGAAGGAAGAAAAACAAATTTGATTCTTTTATTGTAACAACGTCATTAACGAAAGCGTACGTTTACCTGCAGGCTCCTGCTCCTATTCATATTTCTACACTCTTCACCATTTTCGCGAGGACATAGGGTTGACCATGTGGAAGTCGAACTTTTTTTCTCATTTTTGGCCCTCTCGTACAGTTATTCGAACCCATCTGTCTTCTTTGGCTATGAGGATATTTAAAGGACTGTCCTTAGTAAATGTGTACATTATCGGATTTGAAATTAGAACTCTAATGCCATTAACCCACACATGCTATCTTACAAAATAGATGGTATAAAAACAAGTTGCTTACCCATATCACAGATATTTGTAATCCAGGTGGATTGCAGAATGCCGGGGAGATTAGTCATTAGGGTAAAAAGTAAAGTTTCAATTTAACATTCCCTGTTTATTTTATTTAATGTGTACCTTTCCTTTCGATGACATGCTTTTTTTTTTTCGTTCATATAACTTCGTTAAATTTTTCTGTCAAAAGAATCAAAGAGTAATTTGGGGAAAAAAATAAAACAAACACCTATCTCTCTCTATTTCGGCTACAGAGTCTACCGTATTTGATCACGTATACCCCAAAGTAATAAAAACACACAATATAAACTCGTTGATCCATTGCACTACTGATACTACTATTATGGGTGGATTTATAAATTCCGATTTACAACGTCAGTTAGTCAATCTGCCCTAGCTAGAGACAGGCATCACAATGTACAGGACTAAACTACAAACCAAGTGGTTGGAACGGTTCCCCACTGTTTAGGTCACCGAACAGGAAACGCAGATCAGAGACCGACCATCGTCAGAAAGAACCTGATAGCCCCTGCAATCCTGGAAAAAATCAAGCGGGGTGTTAGCGATCAATACAAAGAACAAAGAATACGCCAAAAAACGAACCAGAACTGGAAGAGAAACAGCAAGCAAAAGAACTACAACTTGGAACAGCCAAAGTGAAAATAGGCGTGGTCGCGATACCCAGAAGAAAAGAAGAGTGGAAAAAGCCCTAGCAGAATTCGAGGGAATGAGCCTCAACAAAGACCCATACTATACCGAAGCAGAGACCGAACAGAATCCTGTAGTCAGTCACAGATCACTTCAATCGGCGAATAATACTTGATACCTCAACAACAACGGATTAAAACTAGATGCCATCTGCCCCTGCTATCTAACCCTGGAGCTTGCCAGTTGTTGGACTTCATTCTGATCAACTGTTGTATTTCTTCCTCCCATTCTGTCATCTCTAGCATGTCCTTGGTTTTCTTACGTTGTAGGTTTCTTCAGGGGCATGGCCGTTATTGCTAACTTCTATGCTCCACAGGTTTCCCCAGAACTCCAACGCTGTCTGGTAGGAGAAACCGTAAGGTTGATGCAGGCTCGACGGCTAGGACACAAGGAGATCAAGGCTAGCCTGATTGAGAAATATCATCAGAGACTGAGAAGCCTACTAAAGTCAAATCTGAATGGCGGAACATGGTAAGAATCATAAACACCTTCATTGGATCAACACTGAACTGGAGGAGATTATGAGATCGACTAGGGTAATGATGACCAATAGTCGCCAACACTACCAGAAGTCGTCCATCGAGAGACTTACCGTAGCCCGGAGAAAAAAGGAGGGAGGGGATTGACTAACTTTATTGAACAAGAGGATTACTTCCAGGAAAACACAGCACCAATCTACCAAGCCATACGAAAGACAGACAAACAGCACACAACATTCAACCTTTACAAGGCCACATAACTTACACAGCCAGAAGAAACAAAGACAGAAAAATGGGCGTAGAAAGCAGACACAATGACCTCAATGAAGACTACATAATAAGATGGCTTCCAACGCGTGGTTCACGAATGGGAAGCTCTTCCCCGTGACCGAAGGATTCATGCTCGCCATCCAAGATCAGATAATCAACCCCAGGAACTACAGGAACTGATCGAGGGTGATCGTCCAGACGGTCGCTAAATAATACCAATTGATCAAAGAATATTACAAGTATGAACTTCAGGCCGCACTAGAGACCCCCACCCACAAACTATAATAGCACAGCGTCATAATAACGGACAAGACGATCCCATATGACAGACCAAACATAACCCTGATCGACATAGCGGTGCCAAAACACTAGCAACCTCCAGAAAACCTATGAGGAAAAGATCAGAAGTGCAAAGACCTAAGACAGGAAGTCAAAGAAAGAAGTGTGGCATTTGGAACAAGTGATGACCATCCGAATCACCGTGTCAACCACTGGGATGGTGCCAAGGAGCCTCCATAAGAACCTAGCAGTAATAGGCCTCGCAGAGAACACTTACATTCAACTCCAGAAAGCCGCGATCCTGAACACCTGTAGTCAGGGTTCATAATAAACCAATTACCGTATTTTCCGAACTATGGTGGATCAGATGCCGAACCCCCAGGTTTTAGAAGGCGAATTTTGGTAAAAAAAAAATATTTTATTGCATATATTCGAGGCCAACCTCTAGTTTTGCATCTGCAAAGATAAACGATATATCATTCTAAAAGTGTCAAGCAGGAATCGAGTTTATCAACCAGAATTTAATGAGTTATTTTAATAAATAAAAATAATTTCTACAGGCACAGTTTTACATCGCGATATACGCAGACCACACCTAATCGTGCTATTTAGCTAAGTAACAGCTCAACGCCAATACTAATAACGAGTCCTTGATGCTGTTCAAATTTCATCCTTAACGGCTTACAGTTTTCTTCTTGTCATAACGCAGTCGATTCTTGGCCGCTATCCCCAGACGTTTATAGATGAGAATTCGCGTTTAGAAATAAACCGAACAACCGCTGCTTTCATAACCCTACCTGACAGGTATCCTTGGATAAAGTGGAGGTTAATATTAGCGCACAAATGATAAGCGAAAGGAAGAGTGCTTTTTTTGTCCCTGTAACCACCTGTCGTTAACCTTATATTTCAATAAGTAGCTTTTCATAAACTTGCCAACAAATATATCTGGGTCACTGGTGAGGCAGACATAAAGAAATTAATTAACTTTTAGATGGAGCTAGCAGATAAACCTCCTGTCAAAATTGTTCCTATCACTTTTGAATAAACCACGACTCGGGAGGTCGAGTGACCTGAATCGGGCTTGTCTTTTATTCTTGAAAGAACTCCATTAGGTCACTGATTTAGGTTTGAGGTTGGTTCCTTTCAAAACAGATTTCTCCACCGCGCACTTTGACTCCCTTTTACCGCTGACCAAGGCGGAGGCTTACGGGTGAACCCACGAGTCAGTCAGTCAGTCTGGTACGTCGGCAATAAGGGTTGGGGAAGAAACAGCGTTCCCTAGTCGATAAAGGTCACGTTTCTGGAATACATTTCGTCCCGACAACAATCTGCCTAATTTTTTTGTTGCTCGTGCTTGAAACCCTAATTGTCTAATAGTAGAGCGCATTAACTAACTCCCTCTGTAATGAAGGCACGACGATGTACATTCAATATAATAACCATCTACAGCACCGTTTATCGGTTCGTTTTGTTGTTAGTGGAAAGAAGCAAACAGAAAGGAAAATAAGATAGGTTAGAGATAGCGTAATGTTGCCGCACAATACTTGCATGACCCAGGGTGCAGACCTACAAACCCGACAGTAACGATTTTCCATCAATTTTCCTCTCAGCCTACTGCTGCTCTGGCTTGTTTCGTACTGCTCAGTCGTATAACCACCAGAATGGCAACGCAACAGGCGAACGATCTGCAAATGGCCGTCCCTACATTCCTTTTTGTATATAATGGCAAAGAATTATATATACTGGCGTCTCCTGCAACCCAACTAACCCTAAATAAGAACTTTTGTAACAGACAAAGACATTTTGAACGACAGAATCTCATCCTGTTAATGATATCATCACATCAAAGAATTAAAGTAATCATCAAGTTCAGTGATGAATAGTTAAAATTATAAAACGAAACAAGCATTTTAATTGTCATAACTAAAATGCAGAATGTTGACTTTGCAGTTGGCTAAATTTTACATTCCAAAGAAGGGTTCCGTGTTTATAATGGATGGTAGAAACCAAGCATAATTAAAAAAAAAAAAAAGGGATTTAAATCCCTTTTTGATAAATATTTTTCTCCATTGTTTAATATTCAAAAGATGCCCTTGTTGATAAAATATTTTTAATATTTTTCTCCATTGTTTAATGTTCAAAAGATGCTCTTGTTGATAAATTGTTCATAAATTGTTCATAAATATTTTTCTCCATTGTTTAATGTTCAAAATATGTCCTCCTGGTAAGAGAATACTGAGAGATCGAGACTGAGAAAAATAAGAGAACATCATTAAATCTCTTTAAAGTAAATTAATTATTTTATTATCACTAAAGACTTGGAGTTCTGTCTATAGTGAATTATCACTATACGCATCATAAAAACGTTCGTATTTTAATAGCAGTAACCCATTTAAGCTGACTAAATAATGGTTATAAATGAGATCTGATGTCCTTTGGATGTACTCTGTTGAACACTTGGAACTGGAATTTCTGCCGGATAGCTTCATACAAGCCTCAGAGCGAATCATTTCTATTAGAGTGATATCAGGAAAAACACGGTGGACAGCAGTGGTTTCTCGGGGTGTTTAGGTAGCACGTGGATGTCATAAGGCTGTTCGAGATGATCAATTGACCTCACTACCAGAACAAGTTCTACATCATGACAAAGCATTCATCATCTCAGACATTACATTTAAGCATCTTTAATTTAAAGTCTGGAGAGTGGGTACGTTGTAGTAGAGCTGAGGCTCCACAGAAATCTGATCCATTCAATATATATACAGTCCGTACACAGTTCTCACCTCATGAGGTACAGGGGAATCGAAAAAGGGGGTAGAGCATGAGAAATGAGAGATTGTACATTGAATGTAGGAGTGAATGAAGAAAGAAATCCAAAGAGAAGAAAAGCAGAAGAGTAAGTGTTTGAGAAAAGAATGAAAAATGACCAGTGACAGTGGAAGGTCGAAGATCAGAGAAACAGTAGTGCCTGGTTTGTTGTGCATTTCCATATTGTGACAGAAATGTGATGGCAAAGCCATCTCCTATTCGTTTCACCATGTTCTTGGACTCCACACTAAAACAAGCTGCTTTAGTAGCAAAGGAAGAAAAAGTGGATAAAAATTTGACAGCTTAATTACATAATGACTTGTTCGTGCCTGACGGGAGGGGTTAAACATTCTTGCACTCTGGATACTTAAGCAAGCGACTTTTAGAAGAGACGCCACGAAAGAGCTACTTCAACTGTGGTTAAGGGAAAAGTAATTATTTCTTTAAGTGGCGCGTGGTTCGAAGAATTTTTTATCATACAGATGTGGAAAAACGTTTTAAATTCTAAAAGCTCTCACCCAAATGCATTATTTGTAATTACCTATCTGGTGACTGCGGAGCCTTGTCCACTTGCATTTCAACAAATGAATGCGCAATTTGGAGATCCAAAAATCGAAAGGAGATGCAAAACTATGCGGGGTGAACAGTGGTCCAAGGGCTTTCAAGAAATCGCACATTATGCAAAATAGTGACCGATGACAAGCAAAGAAAACCTGAATTAAACTTAATGATAAATTTCGGATGTGAAATTGATTTTTCGATTATAATAAACTGAATCGCCATCTTCAAATAAGTCATCAAAATTATTAGGATTTTCATCAAATAGGCTGAAAATGAAAATATGTTGTGCAAACTTGTCACAGGAGCTAAATGACCAAGATAAAGTGGAATTTTTGCTTCTCTACGGCCGTAGCAGGTTGCACAGTTGGTAAAATAAATGTCCCCCTACACCTGGTGGAAAGACCGGTTCGAATCCCAAATTTTCATCGGCCATTTTTACAACGTTAATTGGTCTCAGACGAGGACAGCTCAGTTTTTTGTCCAGCAAACTGACCACAGAAAACACACAACTTACAGACATATTATGTATGGTGTAGTACGGCCTAACACTGATTCACGTAAAGCCCTACAAGAACAAACTGCTTCTCCAAGTAGCTAGTGTCCTCCATGATAGTTCAGGTTTCTTCCATTCACTGGTTTGCAAAATTTTCGTTTGAATTCCTTTAGAGAGTAGAGGAATTCTTAAAAGCTTCTTCAGTCGTAATCAGAGAGTGGTTAGATGGTCATAAATGGATTCTACTTGAGTGGATTGGAGTAGCCAGTAGGGTACCTCATGGATCGCTGTTCAGACCTCTTTTGTTTTTCATCTTCCTGAATGATGCTGATGAGGGAATACGCCGGAAGCTGTCAAAGTTCGCTGACAACTTAAAGATATGGGCGAATGGTTAACGATCAGAACCAGACTATGCTGCTTCAAGAAGATTTGGACTGACTGCAGGTATGGACTGAAAAATGGTACCTAACGTTTAATGCCACCTAATGAAAAGTGTTGCACTCGGAAAACAGAAATCCAGTAGTAGTTTATAGATGTATATGATGAGAAGTTGGGAATTATGGAACAGAAAGACATGAAGTTCAACATGTAGTGTAAGCAGGCGGCAAAAAAGGCATATGGTGCTATATTTACGATTTGTCGGAATTTTACAAGTAGAGAAGAAAGAGGACATTACCGCTTCTCTAGAAGACGATGTGCGACCATACTTGGAATATTATATTCATGTCTGGAAGCAGTATTTAAAGATATATATAGAACTAGTATTAGCAATGGCCACATGGTGCAAGGAAGCCTATGGCTTATGCTGCAGCAGCCAAAAAATATATATATGAATAAAATAAAATAATAATAATAATAAAATAATAAGAATGAAACCAAATTAGTAATAATAAGAAGAAAATTAAATAATAATAATAAAAAAAAATTAATAAGAGAAAAGGAAATGGACAATCTATGCATTTCTCTCCTCCCTTGGGCAATTATCCAGCTGACCTTTGAATTTCCCCAGACTGTCAGCCTCTACCTCCCATGTAGGTAACTTATTCCAGTAATTTATAACTCGTTAGCTAAAATAAAACTTTCTGAAATCCAATCTAAATAACTCCCCCTGTAAATTGAAATTATGGCCCCTAGTTCTAGAATCATTTATAACCGTGAAAATTTCGTCCTTATTCATTTTGCTTATGCCTCTCAGAGCCTTAAATACCTCAAGTCTCCTCTAAGGTGCCTAGTTTCCAAGCTCTGCGACCTACATATTCCAAGTCTTTCCTCATATGGAGCCCTTTTGCCGATCTCGCCAGGCGAATTACCAGTCTCTGGACCCTTTCAAGAAGATCAATGTCTTTCTTTAGGTCCACAAGGAAAAACGTTTGGGTGGGAGGCGGGGAAAGGATATTAAAGCGGAGTAAAGTCATAGGGCCAGAATCCCTATTTGGGACGGGGATGATCGCACTGTGGGCGCGCAGTACTTCTCTGTTACAAATCCCACACTGGCCACATCAGTTGAAGCCAGTGTCCGCAGATCCTACTCCACGCTTTTTAAAGCGCGGCATGATGTCAGCAAAGCAGGGGGGGGAGGTTCCTGATCGGTTGCTCCGACTGCAGTTTAATTGGGACCGATGTGAACATAGTGGCATAGTATTTAGGTTCAGTCGCCACCGGTGGTTTCCCACATCTGCGCTATATGTAATCTGTGATGGAATGCAGAACTACTGCACAGCCAGAAAAAGTGTAATGTCTGGTTTATGTAGTATTTTGCTTTGTTCTGTTGTTGTGTCTCTGGCTGCTTGGCTGCGGGGCCCCTAGTGGGGCCCCGCATCCAAGCAGCCAGAGACGCAACACGTTGCCCGCCACAGCCACTGGGAGGCGAGCCAGGCTGCCCATTATATTCTGGTTGGTCTCTGCCAGGGTTGCCTGAGCTTCCTGACAGAGGCCATAAAAAAAAAAAAAAGAAAAGAGAAAAAAAAAGTTGAGGCTATAAAAAATTTTTTTTTCCTTTTTTTTTTTGAAGAAAGCATATGGGGGAGTAGGAGAAGAAGAAGAGGTCAGAATGTGGGGAACAGTAGTTGGAGTGGACCAATAGAGAAGGCAGTCCACTCTAAGGTAGGGGATGGAGAAGGGAGTTGAAAGTCACAGGAGCAGGTGCTCTTGTGTGTGCGCTTTGCTCTCTCTGAATATCCTGCAATCTGAGGAGTGCTAGCATGAATCCTACCCTTACCGGGTTAGCATGGCATACTTGCCGTTGAAATCCTGCGCCCAGGGTGCTTGCATTATCCTATCCCAGTCGGGGATCGCAGGGGTGGCCCATTATTCTGTTCTGCTCTGAGTTCCGCAAGTCTTGCTCTTCTAGAATTGAAAACAGCCTGGGCTTAGCGTGTTAAGGGTAGGTATGTGGCCTCTTCTTGAAGTAAAGTTGACTCCTGATTGCTGGGGTTTCCTTGAATATCTGTGAGAAATTGAAGTCGGGCATTCTCGTAAGCGAGACACTCGTACATAAGATGTTCCTAGGAATCCTCTTCACCACAGTGGCAATATGGGTTATTTTCAATTCCCATGGCTGTTAACTTTTTCTGGAACGGTCCATGGCCTGTAAGCATGAAGGTGACTTGCAATCCAGGCGAGTACCAGGGAGGAGGCTTTGGGGAAGGCCGACTTATTGGGGGAATAAACCTTTTGGTGATTGCTCCTTTCGGCGTCGCATCCCATGTTTCTTGCCAGAGGTCTGCAATTTTTCTTCTTTCCTTTTTAGGGTCATTTGCATGGTCCAACTGCAGATTCAATAATTGCGTTGGGATTCCCTTCTTCAGGCGCTGGAAGAGACCACTCTTGACAATTTCCAGATAGAGAGGTAGGTATCCTGCAATGACTTGTAATGCAAGGGTGCTTACAGTACAGCACGCCTTGGTAACCGATAGTAACATAAATCTTTGAATGGATTCAAGTTTGCGATTGTTCCTTTCCGGGATTGCCTTTTCACACCAGATAGAGGCTCCATAGCACACAATTGGGACTACCTTATATATTAATGATAGAGCTTTATTCTTTAGACCGATGTGGACATCCGATCCTTGGGATATATAGCGTGATTCGTAATTCCACACATATTCATTCGTTGTTGTAATGACCAATATTTCCAATCTCTGCGCCAATATTGCCACAGGCAGCCTATAATAATATTAACATCTCGTCGCTTCTGCACATCCTCCAAACTTATTTTGGAATATATGACAGAATTTTGCAGTCTGTGAATTCTGCGAGCATTGCTACCTTGCAAGAAGCTGATTATTACGCATAACAACCTATATCAGGAACTGAGTATTACTAGGCATGTACCACATGGGGAGTTCTCTCGGTCTTTCTCTTCGCAGCTGCTTTGGAACCATTCCTTGCCATCAGATAATTTTTGTGTTATGCGAATGATATAAAGTTTTTCCTACTAACAAAGGATCAGAACCAAGTACCTGAGGCGATTCTACATGGTGCTGATCAAATTAAGCAGCTGAAGGGTTTACCTTGGAACAATTAACCTAAAGCTTAATCCCCTCAAATCAGCCCAACTGTTGATAATAAAAACCAAATCAGTGAATGAAGTTCCACTGCTCATCCGGGGCTCCATAATGAAGTCTGTCAATCACCACCTTGACCTGGGGCTTGTCTGTAACGATCGCTTCTCCTTCTATCAGCCGTTTTCTCATACAAAAGCAAAGACGTACGCAGCATTACGCTATACGCATCGTCCATATGGGCCTCTGCACCTAAAACTTACCAAAAGAAACATTTTAGCACCGAATACTGGATCCATCGATGGTTGAATAGATTCGGAAGAAGGCCTTTCACCATCTCACGTGTTAGCTGTATTCGGGGCAAGCCTTGCAGTTAATAAACAGATTTAATAATAAAAGCAGTGGCATGCATTAATGGGAGACTGCCTCGATTAACAAGCAGCTACCCCACCATGGTAATCGATTCTATTAAGTGTGTTTCTAAGGGTTGTTTGTGGTCCTTCACTTATCTCAGTCTTGTCAACTGTCTCTCGAACCAGCTCATTAAGTTAAGGGTGCCTTTGCGATTACTTTCATTGTCCGTTTCAGCTGTTGACACCCTTTTGTAGCACACAACATGAGTTTGTGAGGAGGACTTATAAATGAAACAGAACCTTGCGGGATTCCATTATAAGTAAATGCCACAGTAAGATAAACAGATAACATTCTCTAAAATAAGAATATTGTCAAGAATTTTTCCAAAAGATTATTTCTCAAAGCGAAAATTATAATTGGATCAAAGAATTAAGTTTACGCGTTCCAACCCATGACCCACCTTACCAAAGTGCTCATCTATAGCAACCACATGAGCTCAGTACACGTTGGAGTGATTTCATCCAGTTGATATTACATGTTATATTCTACTTATGTGGTTTTTACTGCGCATGGCAGATTTAGACAAAAACTCATAAAGCAGAAAGCCATTGTTAATGATATGGTTTTAAAAATTGTACAAGCTTTACAAAAGGAGTTTTGGTCATTTGCAGGGCTAATATTTGAATTGTACGAATTCAGAATTTGATTTTTTTGTACGCAAGAATAGCTTATATAATATTGTACAAAATTGTATTGTAGTTCTTGAATGGATGAAGATCGATAATAGGAACTCAACTGATGGCACTTCTAATCTATTCCATAAATCCAAACAATGCTTTATACCTTTGCACAGAATGTGAAAAATTTAAAGCGATTTCCCTCAGAATTTCATGGACATAATTCTTACCGCTAACCGGTTTGCACAGTTATTGATATATTAATGCTTATCGTATCCCAGCAGTTATTTAAAATGCTGATATCTATATTTTTTTAATCGGGCAATTTAGTAGTAAAATAAAATCACATTACACTCAGTACAGTTCATAATAAAATGTATATGCGCACTTAGTTTGTTTATATTTTTTAGCCTAAAAACATAAGATGGGTATATTGTTCCATTTAAATCTCTCTCTGTCTATCTGACTACTTATAATAAAACCTTTAATATCTGAAATAATAAGAGCTGGCCAAATCAATTTCTATCACGAAAAAACCCACACAAAACTCGTTTTCTTCTGTCGCTGGCCTGTTTCTTTATACGATTACTTTGTTATTCCATCCACTTAACCCCCCTGTCAAAGTAAAAACAGCAACGGTAAGCGAGGTACTGTCATAACTATTAAGGGCAAAAATGTGGGATCTGCTCATCCCTCGAGTCATCCTCCACACCACATCGTAATCCTCCTGAGAAACCAGAAATGACAAAGTCCAAGAAGGAATGTAGGTGTGACGTGAGAGAGCGCTCGCATCGATTTTCCACGTGCAGGGGGTACACACACATATATATACGCGCGCGCGCACATCTCGTGCATCAACACTTTTAATGTTGTTTGCCGGTGGCGAAGTAGCGCAGACAAGCAGACCGGGACGCGTGTGTTGGTTTTGTAAGGATTATACGAAATAACAGCTCAGCGTATTACACAATTCCTCCAACCCTTCCTCTCGGAACATTAACGGAATGTAATATGCACGCGGCGGAGGGCTACGTTGCCAAAAATCATTATGTTAAGTGCGGTGTACTGAGATACGTGCCGTAGTGTTAAGGTCCTTAAATCTTCCATGAATCAGAGACCCGAGTTATAGGTCACCCTAAATATGAGTCCCAGAGGCGTCTCTACGGCGCCAAGGAAGTCGAGAAAACGGGTCACCACTTACTTAATGCGAAGTGCGCCGATGCCGTAACAGACATCGGCGTAGGGATTTCAACGAGCAAACATTGACCAACAAACAATAGTCAGCGTTCAGTAGAGGCGCGCGTGAGAAAAGTGGGACGTTTATGATGCATGCCTTTTGAAAAGTGGCGCTGTTTTTTTTTGTTTTGTGCGCGTTCTGTTATAGTTTCTCGCGTGCGGCACAGAGAGGCGTAAAAGGGTAGAGAGCCTTTTAAGAAACGCGTGGTTAGATTCGAACACAGATTGGAAGCACGCGCAGAATTCATAAAGAGCGAAACCGCACGATTGTAGCAATAAATTCCACCCGCGCACCTTGTAAAATTCCCTAAGAAGAAACCCTTCCCTTCCCCCCCAGTGTGCGGTAAACTGTTTGCAGAACTTTCACCGTACACCCTTTGTTACGTATCTGCTGGACGAAGATGGATTTGCAAGTTGGCCTGGAAACATCATAATTTTTGATTCTGACCAGACCTTTTAGCAAAGTTTTCTTCAGCAAGGACTGTTACCATTGTTTTTTCTTGAATTCTGATTTACGATGACGACTAAAATTTGAATAAATAAATTAAATAAATTATTAGATTATGAAACTTTTCTGTTGGCATTTCTGGGTGTGTGCCACCCAGTATAGATAAAGAGGTGATAATAAAAGATTGTCGTTCTGGTTATACAGAGGCAATTCACACATGACCATGAAATCTGCAGACCTGATCAAGTATGCTTTCTGGAATCCTTGTTCATGAAGCTTAGACAGTTCCTTCCAATGGGCCAGCATACGTGAAAGATACAAACAGCGGATTTAAATTTGTGTGAAATGTTAAGTTTGTGTCTAGTGTGAAATTTAAATCAGAATCCTATTTGGTGGTAATGAGCAGACACTTTTTTTTTCTTCTTCCATAACACACTGATCGTTGTAGAACTCACATGTTACCACACTAAGAGATCTGGTAGAAATTTGTGCCATCGAGGCACGAGCTTCTTAGTTCACCTGCAGACACAACTGCATTAATAATTGTCATTCGAATGATAGACACTTTACCCTCAAGTATTAAAGACGGCAATGCCTTTTCGAGAAATTGTATATTAATTCAGAATATTAATATTATTTCCATTTCTGGCCTTAATAACAGCCATGACTCGTCTAGGAATAATTGGCACCAATTTATTTATTTATTATTAACATATAATATACACACCATGCGTACGCCCGGTTAAAATGTATAACAGAGCAAAAAATACGCGAAGATTATACATTAACATATAAATAAATAGAAGAATACATACTATTTAATCATAACTTTCATCTTTAACCCATTCGTTAACCATCCAACCTGTTCCAGGTATTTCTGTGAAACTCTTCCCTGTTCACAGTTATTTTAAAGCAGGAGTTCTTGGATATCTCTAAAAACAGGTGCCAACTGATATTTCATTCTACACTTCTATTTCAAAGTAAACGTCGTACGCTGGTATTAGTGTTTGTGGGGGGGGTCCAGTGTTAGACATAGTGACCCGATAATCCATCACACCTCAAAGGTGCTGCATGGCATTCAAGTCAAGACTCCACACTAGCTAGGCCAATTTGGCCATAGGATTCCGTTCCTAGAATTGTCTTTGTGTGAGCAATACAAAAATTATCCATACTGCTAGTACAGGACATGTGCCCTACGACCAAGAGACCTATTCCACGCAAAGACAGGCCCAATACCAAGCACTTTCAATCTAAACATTGAAATGATGCCCTCTATAAGCGTTCTCAGGATATTCTTCAAGCCCAAACATTACCATTACCATCTAACCTGAACAGTGTGCAGCATGAACCGTGATTCCGTAGGACATATTTTTATCGGTCAGAGTCCAAGAACGATGAGCAACGAATATTCAAGCTGTTTTGGAGTTATGATGGACTTGTGACATACATCTTTACCGTGGAGACCAATGTAATGAAACTCATAACAGATAGAGGACGCATTTACAATTTCAATTTCAGAGGCGCCTGAATGAATAATTTCGTGAACCTCTATCAGAATCCTTTGCTTGGCTGAGTACCCTACCTTCTCAATGTACGCCGTGAAGGTTTGCTGTTTAAATCCAGTTTCCAGGATGAAAAAAAAAATAAATAAATAAAACAAAAATACATAAAGCCCTCGTCTGAGACTCATCCACGTTGTTTAAAAAAAAAAGTCCATAAAAATTCTCGCATGCATGACGGGATTCGAACTCAGACTTTTTCCATCAGGTGTTAGAAGATAATGGTTATAACCACTTTGCACAAATTATACATGAGCATAGTGCTACCAGATAGTGAAGGAAGTGCGATGAACTGATAAATGTTTTTCTGGAAATTCATGGGCACCTTGATCACTGCCGACTAATGCTTCAGGAAGTGGTTCACAAGAGCCACATGTAACTTAAACAAGAGAGCGTATTTAAACATCGTTGCAGGCCAGATGCACTCCAACATGCTGACTGCTTAACTAGAAGCAGAACATCTAGCATGATAATGCGCTATGCCACCGTGCTTAAATCTTCTCGGGATAGTTTCAGAAACATAACTGGGCCTTTTCGCTGACGCCATATCATCAAAATTCAATCTCACCTCTCAGAACATGTCTAGAATGTAACTGAAAGGACTCGGAAACACTGCTATAGACTCTACACCAGTGATTCCCAAATATTTTGAGCCACTGTTCCCTTGATTCCATAGCCCCATCTTCGGTGTCCCCTTCCATACCTTTAAAAAGCATTCTTCAGACTAGCGGTTTGAGCAACCCACTAAGAAAGATAATGATGCAGTAAAATTCAAAACAGTAACAATTAATTGCACATTTATTCAAAATGCAATTAAAACTTTTTAGTTTAATTAATTCAACAAAATTAATTAACTTGATTCAGTGATACCAGCTTTCGAAAGTGTGATAGTCATTTAGTAAGAGTTAAATATCACATTTAATAATCACACTGCTCGACAAAATTAGCAGAACACGTAGAAAGCGTGGTGCAACTCGCGCAGATTGCGATGAAGTTGGACAATTTTTGGTACAGTTCTGTTCTCTGATGAGTCCAGTTTTAGCCTACAAACAGATCCAGACGTTATTTCAACTGGAGACAACGAGGAATGCAATACTATCCCTCCAACATCAGAGAAAAGGACACTTAGGTTGGAGGCGGTGTTCTTGTGTGAGTCAGAACAATGGTAAATGGTCTCATTCCTCTTCAAGTTTTTGATAGGGGTACCATAACTGCGCAGATGTACCGAGAGCAGATCTTCTAACGTTATGTGAGACTTTTTAGGAGTGAGATTGATCTAGATTTTCTTTTCATGCACGACAGCACCACTGCACATATAGCTTAAGTGGTGGAGGTACATCTTGACTTGTTGTTGTTATTGAGTTTTAGAAGCATTAGCGACTAAGACCATATTGCTTGTATAATGTCTGTAAATTGCGTGCGTTCGTAGATCAATTTTCTGTTTGCTGGATGAAAAACCATGCTACTCTCGCCCGAGACCAACAAACTCAGCCACGGAGTGGAAAAAAGCCCATAACAGTTCCTCACGTCTGTGACTGGATTTGAACCTGGACCTATCACGCCCGGCTTGGCAAGGACTGTGATTATAACCACTGTGTTACCCGAGCAGAGCAGAGCAGACTGTTTCAGAAGTAAGCCGTTGAATTGCTAATAATACTCTTGGCAATTATTAGTAGTATTAGCTGCATAGCGCAAGAAAGCCACAGGCTTTTGTTGTACTGGCCAAAACAATAATAATAAATAAAAAAATGAAATAAAAAAAAAAAAAAAGAATAATCAACGATAAAATACAAAAAATAATAATCAACAATAATAGCAAAAAATAAAATAATAATCAACAATAATAGCAAAAGAATAAAATAATAATAAATAAATCAAAATTAATAAAAATATAAAAGAAGATAAATTCAATTTATACTTTTGTTACAATTCCGAGATTTTTCTTTCATTTTCAAATTATCCGGGAAAGTTTATTTCCCTTGTGTCCTTGATAATCGAGAATTTACTGGAGCTCTTAGGAGGGTAAGCCAAATATGAACAAGAATTTTTATTTTATTTATTATTATTTTTTTACCCAATAGTAGGTACGTCATCCTTCAAAAATCTCTTCGAATCAATTCAAACCCTTGTCCCATCCGTACACCAGATTTTTCTGCCCTGCTAATAAAACCTTTTGGTTGCGCAATGGAACCCCGGTGTTTGGTGATTTCTTTCACTTCATCGTTCGTGTGAAATCGACTAAATAACTTCTGGTTATTTAGAACTCGCAGGGTCACATGTCTGGACTATTAAACGTGCTCAATCACTTTGAGTGCGGTTTCTGAATGGTTGCAATAGTGTGTTGAGCCGAGGTCGATCAACGTCCTGTAACAAAATGGCACATTTAATCAAAAGCGTTTGGGTCTCTTCTTTCTTTTTTAAGACACGTCACAGAACAACCCTGAAAACAGCACAGCAACTACGACCACACTCCTTTAACACTGTGCTGCTGTGTGGAAAAAGCCTGTCTTCGAATTCCCTTTAGATTGATGGAACTTTTACGGACTTATATTTTCACAACATGGCCGGCGGTTTCATTTCCCTGAAACTCCAGTTTTTGCGTCCAGAAAACAGGCAAATCGACTGAAGGATACCCTCAAACACAGGCACAATATACTGATGCCTCACAGCCTCAGCTGCTTTAGCGCTTAACATACGTTACCACAAACTTTGAGGATTCACGCGTAATTTTGAGTTGACCTTTCAGCTGTTCACATGAAATGGAACAGTAGCAGTCCCTCTGAGTCCAAAAACAGTATGGGAAAAAAACTTACTACTGGTCTCGAACGGAACTTCTTCAGCCATTGTAATGGCTGATGATTACTGCACACTTATCTTGATTAGCGCATAACACTATCAAGGCCGACTAACTCAGTCACAGTGCGAAAACCGCCCATAAAAATTCATCCCGTATTGACGGGATTTGAACCCGTCAAAAGACAACGATTGTAACCAATTTGTCACCAGCGAGGACTGTTACTCTATTATAGCTTTTATCTGCAGATCAGAGCAATTTACAGATTCTTAAATAACGAATGTCGTATTTGTTAAAGCGAATGCCTGTTTCTAATGGTGACGGAAAGGGGAGAACTCACACTTCACCGGTTTGTTAACCTCCTTCTTGTAAATAGCATTTGCATTTCTGTCCTGACAGAGATACGTCCATTGTAAGGGGACCGAAAGTAATAGATGAGTCAATGTACTGATTAACTTTTGGAGTTGTTTGATAAACTGACATGATAATTGATGGGGGAGGGGGGAGAGGGAATAGGAATGACGAAAATAATGACTTTATTCATACGTCTAATTAACTATGCTCATAAGGGACATAAAAACAAGTGATGAGAACGTTGACCCCAACTGGAACAGTGTGCGGCATGTCAGGGCACCCTACTAATTTCCACTCGATATTCGGGTTGCATTCCACGAGTACCTATAATTAACCATTATTAATTATTCCCCAACACAAAGGTGGGGGGAGGGGAGAACAATTAAGGTTACGAACAGCACGGATTGTGTGTTTTATAGACCTGCAGGAAATTAAAAGTTGGCTTCGGTCACGTGTGCTGCACGTGATTTATTAGGTCATGAATATGTCACTTTCTTGCCGCCAGGGCGATGGAGGCTGATTTCTGTTAATGGAAGGCTATTGTGCCCGGTGTCAACTCTCGGAGTTATTTGTGATCTACGATCATCGCACTGGAGTTTATTCTCCCCGAGATTTTGCACCTTTTATCACCTTGTCCACACTTCGCTACGTTATTGTGCAACTATTGAAATGGGTGGTATTGAGCAGGAAAACTTCTTTGCAAATAATCTGCACTCTCGATCTCGAGCGAATAATTTTACTTTTCCAATCAAATTACAGTAATATTTAGTCAAAATAAAATAATAAAAAGATATAACGGACGAAAGGCGATATATTTCAAATTGAGCACCTTCCAGATCTTAGATTATTAGTCTTTTCTCTCTCTGTGTCGAAATGATGAAGCCATGTCTCATCTGCCGTTATCACCTTTTACAGTAATCATCTGTTGCAGCTCCTGACAAACCTCTATGCGAACTTGTTGCTACTCAGGTGGGAGTAATCTTAGAATCCAGCGTGCACAAACACGTGTCATATGCTAATGGTCATGGAGAATACGTGCGTGCTTCCTACTGATATTGTCAACGTCTTTGCCAGTTGTCTTACTGTTATACGACGATCTTCTCTCACGATTATACAGGGTGGCCACTGAAGGGTTTGAAGAAGTCATAACTTGTTCATTTTTAATCTTTTTTATTTTCTTTATTTTACAGGTTATAGAGCATCCCTTGGAGATTAAAATGGCTACGTATGATGTCCAGCAACGAGTAAAACTCGTTGGGTTTTTCTATTCCAGTGAAAGATCAATTATTGAAACTCAGAGAAAATACCGGCAACATTTTAAAGACCTCCTAGCGATAACATGATTCGGAACCTAATCGCCCGGTTCGAAAGAACTGGATCAGTCGGCGATCTTCCGGGAAGAGGTCCTAAGCGCACTGACGCAGCGGTGGAAGCTGTACGGTAGAGTGTCCTTGAGGATCCATCTGCCTCTATCCGTCGTCGCTCTGCTCAACTAAGCATCGCCAGAACATCGCTTCAGAAGATTCTGAAAGTGTGGTCAGTCTTTCAGTGGCCACATTTTAATCTCCAAGGAATGCTCTATAACCTGTAAAAAAAAGAAAATAAAAAAGATTAAAAATGAACAAGTTATGACTTTTTTCAAACCCTTCCGTCTTTCAGTGGCCACCCTCCAGAAACAGTATTTATGGTTTCTGCGGTAACAGCAGTGTTTGGAGCTTCAGAACCGCCGATTTTTTTGATTGAATCACGTCAGATTTAAACAATCTAAACTACCTGTGAGCTGTGCTTTATGAAAGCGTAAATCACCATTAGGTTCTTTTAATATTTCATACGCTTCAGTTGATGGAAACAAAATTTGAGAGCAGAAACAAATTTTGATGGAAACAAAATTTGAAACTTACCGACCACCAACGTTACACCTTTGCAGTTGCTATGTGATGCAGCTTGGTTTGGTCTTAAATTCCGTAGCTCAACTATAAATAGCAAACAGTACGGTTATTCCTTAAAAAATTATGATAATTCTTTATTGAATAGCTCTCATATTTTCTCAGATGTTGATGAATAAGAACTCCAACGATGCTTTTCTAGCAGGCAACTGAATATAAGGGATGGCTTCAAGAAAGGTACACAAGACTGTGACTGTCTATTCATTTATTAACACAGGGGTACAATAGTGTACGTAGAATAGAGGTATCATAACGTTTTTCTGCTGGATCACCACCGCAGTGAAGGCTTCACCAATGAACATATCCATGGATACCTACCGCGAATAAATTACGAACAAGGACCTGAACATCTGGCGGACATTCCTGAATTGGAAAAGAAAGAGGTGAAGATATTAGTGGGCACCAAGCTGTCTTGAAATATCATCCCCTCGCGAGTTCGCAAAGTTGAAAAGTGAAACAGTTGTTTATTTTTCAAATTTGATAAAAATAACAACAAATTAGTCATGAAAGATTTCACTGCACTGAACATTTCAAAAACGAAATGTTTTTCCCCTTTCAAGGTATTATTAAGTTCGTTCAGATAGTTCGTTATATCTACTGAAAAAGAAAAGTCATTCAGACAATTTTAATTTTTAAATGTTTAGACGTATTCAATTTTTTTTTTTTTTTCATTTCTAAGAAAGAAATTATTTCCTCTCGTAGTTCCCAACCTCGTTTTAAAACTAGGCTCAAACTTAGCCATTGTATCTCTGTAGGAATATCGCTATTGACTGTCAATGTCTTCAAGAAAATTTGAGAACTGGCGATGATTGAGAGCATTAGATCTAACAAAATTAACAACATTTTTTAGAGACTTTATTATATGCTCTAGTTTAAGAACTTTCTTGTATAATACTTATTGGTGAATAATACAATGAAGTAATAATATGTCTTTGCTAGAATGCTCTTTTTTAACTTGATATGTCAGCTTTTTTAACATTCCAATGTTTTAGCCAGAAAAATTCGGACTCCCAGCTGTAGTAACGCTAATAATATTTCCTAGTTTTATCTTTAACTGGCCCACTAACTCATTTAAACAGATCTAACAGATCTTCATCAGTTGTTGTACCTTTTAGTGGTTACAATCCTGCTAATAATTCAAGAATTATTCTTGAACTATATCAAAATCGTTTATTGCTCTAATAAAAACTGACAGTTGAGCTGTATCTTTAATATAACAGCTCACGTGCAAAGCAAGCGAAAAATATTCAAAATGTTCACGCTTGTTTTTTAATTGGGAAATTAAATTATCTGAAATTTTGTTAATGTTTCGTTGTGAAGTGTCTTTTAAATTATATTCCTTTAATACTGCCACTTTTGCTTTGCACACTAAACAAATTGCTTTGCCGTTAATGTGAGTAAAAAGATATTTGAAACTCCAGTCTTCTGGGAACTTTCTGGATTCAGAATCAACTTTCCTTTTCTTCGTTCCATCTGTCTTGGGTAATCTAAAAAAATGAATATATACAGATACTTTCAAGCAACAGAAACTATAATATTTCTGCTTTATTAAAAGTAGAAGAAAGTTTTATTATTATCTTCCTGGTAAAATTAATTAATGAATAACAAGTAACTCTTTTTAAAATTTCTGGAAACAAAAATTCTGCATATAAACTCTAATCTGATTTTCGAACTTTTAACATTCTCAGTTTAATTAAGAAATCAGGCCTCTTTTCAAATCAATGTTTCGAAGAAAAGAAGAAGGCTAAGAAGTTAAATCAATTTTACTTCCTTCTCGTGAATTGGTTTATTTGACCAAACTTTCATCAACTCTTCATCAGATCGAAATAAAAGGAGTTAACTTACCTTTATGGCTTTATCCTGCAACTTTGAAAAATTGAAGTTCAGCAACAGGTCTTAGATGTTTCATCATCGAGCACAAACAACTGACTGATGGTTTCGGAAACTTTTGCTAAGGGACAGCATTATGACTCACGAATTTTTATGAAGTGTATCATGAAATGAAAGAAAAAGGCAAACGAGAAGTTCTCAGTATAATACTGTCTGAAGGGTGAATAGAATTCTAGGAATAAAGACAAACTCTGTCTTTATTTTATGGTTCTTAGTGCTTTTCAAACCTCTTTTACATTTCCAATTTTCAAATCCCTTTAACTAGACTAGGCTACGCGATTTTCTTCGTATGCTCCTTCAAAGTCCCCTGCCGCCTTTTGCCCACCCTTGTGTTATACTGTAGTTCTGCTTTTCTTGGTTCATTGGTTGTAACGCCAAAAACCATCAATGCTGAGTTTTGCACTGATATCTTGGACATTTCCGTAATATCCACATTCTGATAGTTCTATTGAAATGGGCCCTTCATGTTCCAGCGAGTTAAATCCCACGTAACAAATAATGCAAAATCTAGCTTGAGGAAAATGAAGTACAACAAGTTGCTTTGCTGGCCGACAGTCCTGACTCATTCTACCAGATTTTGAACACCGAACTTGTCCTCCAACAAAATTTGATTCATCCTGGATTTGTTTTCTAACTGGACTGAACCCATTACCAACTGACTGACCTAGACTCCACCTCAGGTACTCCTGTCTCCTCAACCAACATGATGTACAAATTACCTATACGGACAGCAAACCCTGGACTTTTGGTTACAGAGTAAGATACTGCTAACCCAGATATAGGTTAGGTCTCGGTAGGATACTGTGGTTACACACCATTCATTCGCCTATGGCAGCCAACGCTCAGCTCCCTTGCTGCTTGGCCTTCTTCCCTTTTCCCGGAGTTTATTCCCCCCCCCCTCCTTTCGTCTGGTGGAGAATGTAGGCTTTGCTCAACTGCCAGACCAGTGGAATGCCTACGTCTACATCCTCTTCTCCCTTTATCCCCCTTCTTTTTTTTTGCTCTCCGCCCAGGAAGGCAGAGAGCTAAAAAAGCCAGGTTCCGCCAGGGTCAACCAGCCAGCGAATAACAGACAACCCTGGCTACCTCCCAGTAGTGTGTGGGGTAACATGGGTCCCACTAGGGCCCCACGGCGAAATGCCAGGACACAACAACAATAGAACCTAACACAAAGCTTACATAAGCAACACAAAACATTTTTCCTGGAATTCACAGTAGTACTGTTTGTCACCACAGCGTACATAGGGCGTAGAAGTGGGGAGTCATCGGAGTACTGTTTGTCACCACAGCGTACATAGGGCGTAGAAGTGGGGAGTCATCGGAGGCGCCACGTTCCCTAACACTGTGCAGTCCAGACCTGAATTCGATCACACACCTTTGAAGTGAATTGGCGCTCCAGATCCGGGTGCAGCCAATACGTTTCCTCCTTTTCTATTGCTGAACTAACCGCTGCACTGAAGGAGAAGTTTATACAAATTTCTACTAGCCACTACAGGGATCAGATCGAAAGTATTTGACCAAGGATCGGTACTTTTATTTGGATAAAAAGTCGGACACATTATTAATTTGTTTATTAACACTAGTGCTTTTCCAAACTGGATGCTGTCGGTATAATTTTGGTAAGGTAATGCATATTGATACATGTTGATACTGCAAGTTCATAGTAGTGTGATTAAAATACTTTTGGGTTATATCCACCACATTATTGCACCACGTGGGACTAAATTCAAAGTGTTTAATGTTTTAAATTCACAACAAAAATAAATTGACCGTTGAATTCTTTGGAGTGTGGCGTGATCGGGTCTTTAATTATATATTTTAATCTTCAGCCAACTATAAATCCACCCATCCAATAAGTACTGTGTTTAATTCTTTAACATCTATAGATATCCGTCATAAGCAATTCCCCGAGCAAACTAAGGGGAACCGCCCTGAGCGTCTATCCATCAGTGTCAGGAAGTACCGCATCTCATCAGACGATCTAATAGAGACTTTTGTAATGGCCACCCCCTTCCTATCCTCTGCGAGCACCACTGGACAGTCTCTTTTTCTTGTCGTCTCCTTTTGCCACTGACACTCCTACAGTTAACTAATGGACAAGTGCATCTATAGGAAAGCCAGTCACTCTGTTCAAATTGGATGTTCGCCCACACACATTTCCCCCTTTATCTGTTTCTTATTTACTTTACTAAGAAGTGTTCTGTGACGGGTCCCATTAGGTCTTTTCTTTCTCTTACGCCATGATAAGAACTGTTTGATAACTGGTAATAAAGGAGTCACGAGCCATTTGACCTCTCCCTGCTATCAAAAGGCTTTAGATTACGATCTACAGTTACCGTTCATCTATCCGAAATGGGGTAGGGACATCCCCTTACAGATTATAGTGGTAGCGTATTAAACTAATACTGATAAAAGGATTTTTCTTAGGGCCTCTAAATTTGTTTTCCTTAAGATAACTCCCGTTATCGTTAAGCCTACGTTTAACTGTTGGACTTAACTCACTTTATTTATGGAACAGTGGATAGATTAAGACAGTTTTCAAGGAGTGCATGCGTTTATTTTAATATTAATAATTAAGTTAGACAATTGTAAAAGCCGTTAAGCCTAACTTGATATCACAAATTCGGTACATTAGTCGATTATAATTTTCTCTTCGTTTTTTTGTCAATTTTTTTTGCTGCTTCTGGGTTTATGATGAGCTTATTTTATTGGCCATCTTCTTCTTAGAGATCCCACGGCTGACTAAATTAAAATGACATTCCTGTTGCTGCCCCATTAGGAATTTTATGGAAGTGTGCCTGTACATACACATTGTTTATCTAGCACATTATCAAACGTGTGCTGTTTGCTGACTATTTTCTCCCTGTTGATGATGTCACGTTTCTTGCTTCTGTACACTCAACACGAGACCATAAACAAATGCTGCTACCCCTTTCTCCCCTTCAATGCCTCGTTTAGCGCTAGGTGCTAGCTTAAAGCAAATTCTTCTTGTCTATGGAGCAGCTACTGTCCACACACACCTGATCACTATCCTTTCCCTTGAGCAAAATTACGATTTCACCTCCAGGAGGTAACTCGCAAGCTACTGACCCTTTATTCTAGTTTAAACCAGGTGGTGGTAGGTTATCTATTGTGACGGCTTCTCTACACTGCCCTGTCTCGATGCTCCCAGGCATGCCACTGGGTGCCAGTGCCTCTCTTCGGGCTGAGTGTTGACAAGGGATACACATTAGAGAGTGTGGAATGCACTTTTTTTTTCTTTTCTCTTGTGACATGAAGTTTCTTTATAATGACGTTTTTAGTTGCATACAAATGATTATTGTGACGTACGTGATCTCCGAAACCTCTGCTTAAATAACTACAGTTTTCCTTCCATTCCACAGTGATCCAATGAGGTGAATTCTTTATCATCCTGATGGAAGAACCATAATCTTCTTAAAGTTAATTAACAATTTTAATATTGGGAACTACAGTAATCTCATATTGTTTAGAGTTAGTGAAAACCTTGTTTCTCAAAGAAAACTTTAAGAGCTGTTAGCATTGGACATAGTATTTCTAATAATTCTAATGGCTGAAGAAATGTACTGGTATCAATTTAATAATATTCTATTTATCTACAGGTATTTCACCTATCAGTTGACCTTTAACTATGTCATCCACAGATTAACCATATTCGAATATTAATGTTCGAGAATAATGATCTTTAATAATACGAGTATTATTAAATATCATTTGGTTCCATGGAATTCATTGGTGGCATAATTATAGATTTGCTATTTTATTATAATAGAGTAAAACTTACTGAAAGTTCATCTGTTTTGAATTTTTTCGGTTTGTTTATTCAACTAATTTGTACAAATTGGAGCAGTATGGCATTAAGGGTAAGTTGCTACAATGGATAAAAGGGGTGTTCTGTGGGAGAAGACAGAGAATGGTAATCAATGGACGCTGCTCTTCGTGGACTAATGTTATTAGTGGAGTCCCCCAGGGTTCGGTGTTGGGGCCCACTGTTGTTTTCTGTATTTATCAATGATATTGATGGAGATATATCAAGCTGCTTAATGTCCAAGTGTGCAGATGATACAAAGGTTAGCAGGGTTGTTAATGACAGTAATGGCAGTGTGCTACTGCAACAGGATCTAGAAATTTGGGCAGGTGGGCTAAGAAGTGGCAACTGAAGTTTAACATTGACAAATGCAAAGTACTGCATATGGGTAGAAGTAACCCCAGAGGAAAGCATCAACTGTGTGGTACTACAGTTAGGGTGGTAGAAAATGAAAAAGACCTGGGAGTAATTGTGCAGTCAGATATGAAGTTTTCTGATTAGTGCAGACAGGCTGCCAGAGCAAGTCATGGGGTGTTGTCAATGATATACAGGAATTTTGCTAGTAGGGAAAAGGAGGTGATTATCCCTTTGTATAAGGCAATGGTCAAGCCATGCCTTTGGGTATTGTGTACAGGTCTGGAGGCCTCATTTTAGGAAAGATGTAGAGTTTCTAGAAAGAGTACAGGGAAGGGCAACAAGATTGGCAAGGGGAACGAAGGTGTGCTCTTACCAAAAATGGCTTAAGTTCTGCAAACTGCAGTGTCTGGAGACTAGGCACCTGTGAGGTGATCGGATTGAGGTGTATAAGGCCTTGAATGGTTTGAGCAGGCTCAATACCGATAGGATCCTTTCTCTTGCTCAGATTAGAAACCTGAGGGAGGAATAAACTCAAATTGAGGAAAGACAGTTGTAGAATAGCTGTGCGGAAATTTGCCTTTAGCCAGTGAGTAGTTGATTGCTGGAACAAACTTCCATCTGTCGTTGTGGAAGTTAACAGCTTAAATAAATTCAAGGAAGAAATGGACAAACGTTTGGAGCGAATGGATGGGTGAAATGGGAAGTTTTTTTTTTTTGTTTTTGGCCAATGCATAAGCTTGCTTTCTTGCATCATATGCCTCTACTAATAATAATCTGCTAATATTTTTATTCAATTTTATTGAGCGCCAAAAATAAGTAGAGGGCGTTGAATTGGTGCTGCGTAGCAATTAGATTGCTGTTTCAGTAAAACGAGAAGTGTAGCAATGTGTTAGTGAGTTAGCGAAATTTTAGAATAATACGTGTATTTGTGTTATGCGAAAGCAACTATCCTATCATCTTCGTTATTTGCTGAATCTAGAGGGTTGTATTGGACATATTACAACGAATTAGAATATTAGGTAAGATTATAATTAGAGGCATTTATGCATTATTCTCAAAGGGTAGAAGTGCGCATTACTATAACGTATTATTAACCACATCATTTTGAATTGTGCTGTTATTGAAGTTGAACTCAGTTTGAGAGATATTTTACGGTTCGTACAGGGAATAATGGAAGGAAGTTTATTGAAAAACTGAACAGGGGGTAACGGAATGTGTGGAGGGACACATTCATTAACTTAAGATTATAGGAACATGGTTTGTGTAGTGGCTTTTTGCCATACTTTTGAATAATTCAGTGCTGCTTTGTTATTTTTTATACTGATCAGACAAAATACAAGTATATTTTAAAGAATCAGAATTATAGCCTTTTTTATTTTTTTTTAAAATTATTATTTAAACTCTGGTTTAAATTATTTAAACTATTTAAACTTTGCATTACATATCACAAAGTTAGAGAAAGTCGCAGAACTATCCGATATCAGTGCAATTTGATTACAGGAAACGAATCTGAAATGTATAAAACAGTTTTATCAACGGACCGTCCAGTAATATTACAGAGTAACGTGATTTTGATTGATATCGGATATTCTGGCATTAGTACATTGAAACGTACTTAGTACTGGTGTTCACATTGTCCCCCCCCCTTGTTTTTTGACAACGTGTTTTCTGGCATCTAGATTGGGAAAGGTAGACCCATTTGGTTACCAGATTCAGCGCTCAAAGACCTTTAGAAATACTTAAAGGACCTGTACACTTAATCGATTCAGCCTCAAGGCGAGTTGTAAGAAACACTCCATAAATGTGTGGAAACTCTTTCGGCGAGTTCGATGATCGTGTCAACATTCTGCAAGTTACGAAAAGTACCCTTGTAGAATTCATTTGGCCGGATGGGGGGAAGGGAGAGAGAGAGAGAGAGAGAGAGAGAGAGAGAACTATGACAGCTTGCCTTCACTCTGGCGAAAATTAACAGCGCCTTGCACATACACGTTTCAAGACATCTACTCACTAGAATTGGTGAAACAGCAATAATAGACAGCACGAGTCTTTTCTTTCCTATTATTTTTTTAATGAACATAGGGAATAGGTTTAACAGTATTCATTATATTTTATTATCACACTCAGTTTCATTTATTATTACTCTTCCTCTTCATCATCTTAATGTTATTAATAAATTTTAATTTCCCCTTGTTCGGAGGAAGAAATCAACAACATATCCTTTAACTCTGGAAGTGTTTCCCATACCATATGTTCGAATTGCTAATAAGCGAGTCAGTTCTGTTCTTAAATCTTATATTTACCATACTTCCTATGTGTCTGCTGTGACCGTTGCGTGTAACTTTTGCATTGTTAGGTGACCTCTCTAACGGTAGGAGGACGGTTTCTATTAAGAATCAACCGTCACCTGAAGAATAGAAACGGGAGGAGAAGCATGCCACAGAATCACAGCAACAGGTTAAAACCACCCATTCAACTGTCTGTTTAGCTACGTATTTACTCTACCTACCGGTGTTGGAGGCATTGTATTCTTTCCTTTCACATGCAAATAGGCTAATCTTCCGGATCTAATGCACCTCTTGGAGTTCCAAACACACCCTTTCTCCAGATCTCTCGAAGTTACTGTGACGGGACCTTGTCTGACTTAAATATAGGGTTAGAGAGAACGGTAAGTCGTTCTTCCACCTTGGGATACTGAATAGGTGCATAAGGAATAAACGGAGGTGATTAGCGAAACCAACATCTATTGACCAATTTTCTGTTTAATATCTACAGTCCTTGGTCTGTCAACAATCTAGAAGGTCTGCAGAATGTGTACAGCAAGGATCTAGATTTGAGGGTAGGGCCAAACAGGCAGTGCTCTCACACAAAGACAAAACTAGATAACACCAAGCCACAAAGGGCACTTACAATGGGTACACAGTCTCCATATAATCACATTTGCCGCTGAATGACATGTAGTTGTGATGCAAAGTTTGAAAAAATGGGTTAGGCTTAGTCTGCAAATTCCAGTGTAATGATCTAATTGTTGTTCAGAGAGGAACTGATGAATATCAAGAATCTGAATTTAGTTAGGTGTTAAATGATTATATCTTTCTTTAATTGTTTATCTAAAATAGCAATTTATGTAATAAATTGTATAGTTTTAAATGTTTTTATTTTTAAAACTTAATTTTCCTTCTTGAAGAAAGTTTTTAAAACATGTCTGAGACAAATAGAAACTTTCCATTGTAAACTAATTGAAAAAATATTCCTCCATTATTAAATACCTAAAAGGATGTTCTGTAAATAAATTACACAACCTTTATTAGCCTATTCATTGACACAAGAATGTTTAGAGCCGAGACATCTAATGTTATTTTTAAGCATAATCAGTACCAGGTTAGGAACTTATCCTACTGATGAATGGAAACCACTGAGAAGGAAGTTTCTATTGCAGAAGCGGGTTTCTATTGTACTCAGTTGTACAATAGACTGTTCTTAAGTTAAACCAAATCGTGGTATTTGATGAAATACAACTAAGCCTAAATCTATTCAGACGTCAAGTTATTATATTCTTATTATCAGTATCTGTCTGTTCACTTGCCAATGCCCTGTTCTTTGGATTACTAGAGGTGTGCCCAACCATGGCCCTTTTGGCAGTTCTAAGTGCTACGCGTCCACCGAGTTTGGAACTAACATGGCACAAAATAGTTTCATACAACTTTTGAAATTGTCCTTTTTAAAAAGCCATATATTGTCACTCGTTTGAAGAGGTCTGGGTTCGAATCCTGTCAATCACTGGAGGAATTTCTAAAGATGTCTTCAGTCAGTGGTGTAATTAGCCGACTGAAGATTTCTCCCATGTTATTCCGGAAATTTGAGCATTTAAAACCTGCAAATTAAACAGTAAATATAAAAGTTGATGTCAAACATTAAAATTCGTACTTATTGGTAAGGAACTGTTCTTGATTCTCGTCGCCTCCTTCGCATGAGAAATGCAGTCACAACCTTCAAGATTTTAATTTGTTTTGGCCAAGATTAGACCCTGGATTATTTTATATAGCTTCATTCCAAAGTATTTATTTATCTGGAATTCTTACAGATCAGTATAAAAGTTAGGACTTCAAACCACTCTTCGGAAAGTCAGAAGAAACATTTATTTTCTTTTTTTTTTCTTTCTTACCCTAAATTAGATTTAATGAATTAGCTGTGTTGTTGAAGGTGGAATAATATGAAACCGGAAAGGAAATATTTTCTTTTCAAAACAAATGCATAGACTGAGGCCAAACTAAGAAACAATTAAGGCAATTACACCTAAGTGGATAACGATACTCGATTTTAAGTTGTATACACGAGAAGATTAGGTAATAACCACAAAAAATTTAGGTCGCCACGCCTCTCTCTCCCATACGACCGCCCACCCACCCACCTTGTAATTTTAAGAGGATCATTTCCCTTTAAGATATATATTTACTTTATTGATGTAGCAGAATAAACACCTCTTGTCTAATCGTTATCTGCTGAAGAGGACACACCAAAAAAAGCGAGTTTGAAATAACAAATCCGGATAGAAGTGCACTTAGAAATAGGGCTTTGGCCATTAAGGCAAAGAGGCGTAACTACACTTCTGAAACTACGAAAATTACAACCTAATCCTGTAGGTAATGTTACCTCGGTCTGCCACACCTGAGGGGATTGTGAAAGTAAGTCTAGCAATGGGCACGGACAAAGAGTGGTACATCACATATTTTACCGGTCGTTAGCGATGCATATATTACTGACAGTCGTGTGGAAACAACACTTAATGATAGAGGGCACCACTTGTCACCATTATAAATATTTCTCGAAACAGAGAAGAAAAATAAATAACGCTTATGCGGGATACAACCTTAACGCTACCCGCTGAGAGTTCTTATCCGTTCTGAGAAGAATGCTTTAGACCTTAAGACGTACGCTGAAATAAAGAAGAATATAATTGTCATAAAGCGTACTGCACGTATAAATTGGGCGTTTTTATTAGTACCCTTAATTTGCATATCTACGAACATAACGGTGTCGTGTTATATTTATATCGAAGGACACGTTTTAGGTATGTGAATGATATTCGTTCATAAACAGGCTTCCCAGAGGTGTCCTGTAGTCTCGTGACTATATCCCCGCTAATAAATCAGCTGTTCTCAGCTGGGTTCGTTATTAAAGCAGGGCGATAGAAAATGATTCCAACTCCCATATTACCAAGTGACTGAGATTTCGGGCGATGATTTTAGAGGATATAAAGTTCCTTTGTGATGATCGGGAAGTATCTGAAAATCAGTTCCTTAATCCGGTCCTGCTGATTCATCACACACACAGATCTTTTCCAGGAAATGATTTAAGATGTCTTCACTCTTTCTATTAGGTATGCTTGCCATGCTTATAACCCTGGTCCCTAATGAAAGTTTCATAGAAGATATATTTTATCTGTATGGAGTTAGTGTTGCGGTTGTAAATCTAGCTTACAGCATCCAGTATTCCTCTCTGTACGAGTCCCTACAAATTATTCCCATTCCATTATTTTGCGTTGCGTGTCACATGTTAAAATCCAATGATTAAGAAATTAAATAACGATTTAAGTCTTAGTTTTTCTTTCGATGTAATTGATTGAGAAATAACTTATCTCTTTGGTTTGAGAAACAAACTAGTTCATAACCCAATTTTTAAGATAACAAAAGCCATAAAATGTGAAATATGCTTACAAGTGAAAGGTGAAATGTAAAATATCGGTTGATTCTGCACAGGGAAAACTGGCCGAATAACTCTTAATCCCTCCAAGGAGGTCAATTGATAACCTCACTCCGTGCCTGTTTGTTAAACACGTTTAAAGAATTCAAATACCGAACTTATTTTAAAATTCTGGCTGGTTCTGTGTCATCAGCATTCGCTGATGTTCGCTATTTATCCGTCATCCTAATTTTGACCTCTACGTCACATTCCTCTCAAAGGGATGGCAACAAAAAATGCGTCTAAGAAATTCGAAAATTTACTTAACTTTTCTCCTTGTAATTTTCTCATTCTATCCATCGGTGATCTAATTTCCATGATTAAATTCAGCAGTGATCTCTGTATCCCTTAGGCAATTATCAGTACAGTCCAGAGGTGACGTTTTTTAGCTATTAGTAGAAGAAATATCCGACGCATAACTAGAAAATTACAAGGTGATGAAAACCCGATATGGTTGACGTGTTATTGTCTTTGATCTCTTCGCAAATGAAGAATCTGTTACCTAATGGATAGTCTGTGCAGCTAAAATCATCAATCATCCTTAACTGGTTCAGAATCATGGAAAGTAACTGATTACGTGCTCTGGCGCCACCTATTGTCATAAGTAGAGTCGATATTTAAAACCATCTCAGCCGCGTTTGAAGGAAATTATCATTTGTAGAGTGAAGTTTGAGATAAAGTGTTGGTCAGCAGGAGACGCTAATTAGGGCCACGAGAGATAATGAAAGCGAATTATAAGGATTGAGCGCATCAAGTAGTGTTTGCGTCTGTAAGCCTGACTTGTCAACTTAAAACATGTTATTGAAGAAATCTTGTGGAGAGATAAAATAATTTTGACCTTTTCATCATCAACAGCGATGTCTTCATTTTGAACGTAATTGCAGTCTGTAGGTCTGTTAAAATCATTGAATTTTTTTCCTGTTATTTTGAAAGTCGACGCTTTCTTTAGTAGTCTCTTTTAGGGCGGGTTCCTTCTTCTGCATGGTTATTGCGCTAAGCAAATGAACTCAAAGATCCTTTAAGAGAAATTATCAATTACATCTGAATACTTATTGGATTACTTTCATATTTTAATTTGGAGAGTATTTAAAACTGAACAATTTACAGCGATCACCAATTTTCGAAACAGTCTTGCATCGTGATTTGGTGTTTTCGTTAGCCAAATTCCTTTTCTGAAGTCCATGATTTTAACCGCTTGCCAATTAATTGATATCGAATGTTTCGGATAATCAGTCGCTAGTTAAATACAAAATCTGTTGTTCAATGGTTAAATCCATTTCATTCAGAATATTCGGTACGTTATTACAAACTAACAAATGTAACAAATTTAAAAAAAAAGATTGTTTATCTGCATTTCTTAATGTTTCTTTAAGAATTTTGGTACTCTGATTCTAAATATACGGTCTGAAAAAAATTTGAGTGCGAGTACCAGTAATGAAGCTTGATTGACATTTTTCTGTAATTTTCAATTAGCTTGTCAACTAGTCCTTTATAATTTAAACTCTTAATTTTACCAAGAAAGCCATTCATAAGACGAAATGACTCTCAGGAATTTCGCATCAAGCCATTTTGCCTTCCAGTTCTAGTGAAGACAATATCTTAACTTAAGAACACCTTCCATCATACAGTTTTGTTAATATGAACTGTATATGATGGAAGGTGTGCCCTTGAGGAAAACACCGTCGATCGTTAACAAATTATTCAACAAACTTTGTGCTGACAAATTGCTTGGCCGGTCCCAGATTGATACGTGGTGGTAAAAGCAAGACTTTCTTGGAACTAATAGATTGTTTGCTGCGTTTCAGTCTGGCACACAGCCAGACTGAAACTCAGTTTTGCCAGATGATTCATTTCTTTAGTGCTGATCAACCACCCTTCTGTCTCAGAGGCAGCGACGCAAAGGAACTGTGAAAACCGCCTCACAAAACCATAAGGAATTACACCATCTTGAAGTTCCAGTGACATCCATTTTATACTTGTCGTGCTCTTATCTTTTCTAACACATGCTTCGCATTTCTGTAGTCCTCTTTAATATGAACGCAGTGCGCATCAGGAATTGATGGGTATATATTCTTATTGTGAAGCAACGTATCTTTCAAACTTTTACTTGAATTGACTGTGAAAAGACTCTACTCCTCCGGATTCTGACTAATAACAATACCTTCGTAAAGACTAATTAAACCAAAACAATAGTATGGGAATTCTGTACTATTGTGGAAGTCATGCGGCTGAGATTCAGCAGATTCCAGTTTTTAAAAGATAGATGAAGACCTCTGCATTGGATTTGGTTATACCCAAGTTCTTCAATGTGCTATCTAATTCTTAATGATTAGGGAAATGTGACGTCTTATTTGAACATGCGTCTGAGTTTCAGAATGATGGAGTGGGAATTGACAAGTGTTCTTTGTGTGGAGCCAAAGCAATTGAGGACGCTTCAGCCTAGTGGTCGGGCTCGAGGGTGCACAAGCATACACGCGCTTTAAGTAATCGTGGTTCAAGCCCGTATGACTGCAAAATACGGTGCTGTTTCTTGTATTCCCTCTCTATCTTGAGAATTCCTCTGACCGTGTTGTCGCCTCGGAGTATAAACAGAAAATTTATTTTGTTTATTTTTATTTTGGGATACATTACAGCTTTTTGATCCACAGGCTTTTTAAACTTTGATATATTCATCATACAACAGTGACAAGCATCAATGATTTTTGGGCTCTTTCCATATTCGAGGTACAGCTGTCACAAAACTATCCCTCTAAGGTTGATCTGCAACTACCACAGCAGACATGAGGTGCCCACAACTTGTCTTTTATCATCCATAGGCACACCAAAATAGGCTTCATATGTACTTCAAAATTTGGTGTAATTAACGGTCTTATGCTTCGGACCTACATAATATCTTCAAACCTGGAAACGAGTCTGAAGATAACTTATACCGTTTGGTAACCGTTGCAAACTGAAAAAAAACTCTTATTATTTGAAAACCACAGGTTCTTATAGTATCATAGTAGTGATACGAACTTATATAAATGTCGCAGAAACATAAATTCATCAATTTCCGCCCAAAATATTGCCACTTAGAGAAAACCAATGACACCATTGTATTCAGCACAGAACAAATACTTATACAACTTATTTATTAAGCGGTTCCTTTTATAATGGAAACACACACACACACACCAAGAAACTCGCGTTATATTCTCCTTCCTTAAGGTCTTTTCTCACAGTAGCAGCTGTCGTAACATGACCGTTACAAGGATCTTTTCTTCTGGAATGATATCTCTAGCAATAGCCTTTTAACCTTCTATTAGCGTACCATTTAGTTCAGCGATTGTCCGTGCAGCTAATGTGCTCGCATTGTATTTAGAGAGAGGGTGCGTGTGTGTAGCAACTGTCAATTCAGTGCTTTGAACAACTTTGAAATATGTCAATTCCAAGCGCAGCCTCCAGAAGATAAAGTCCTCGATGCAGGCTTTTCACTTGTACAGTGGCATCAACTTATAAATGAAAGGGGTGTATTGATAACCTTCACTCTACTATCCCGGAAATCTAGGACAGCCTTCTACGAACTCTGCCATCAATTTGCCGTCCATTCCTACACTTTTTTGTAGTTCAGTTGACAGTTATCAAGACCAAACTCTTGATTACTTTTCTTGCCTCCTGCAGAGCGTCTATTGACACGTCTTCATTTAACGTGAACCGCGTTATATGTGTGACTTGAATAACTGGAATTAGAGGACGAAGTTATCAAAAAGGGGGAGGTGCCCTTGTAAAACAGCGCTAATGCATTTCCAATAAATATCTGGTCATAACCTATACAGGTTAGCGTCAGCGCATGTATCAAACAGGAACTATATCTCAACTGAGTAGTTCAATGTGCGATTATATTACAGTATAAAGTACTTAAAAAATTAGATTACAGATAAATATTGATATCTGAAAATGTACTGTGTATTTTTTATGTATAATTTTATTTTATCGACAACTTCCGGAAACTTTTTTGGTCACCACCTGCAGAGGGAGGCTTCTTCTTTGATCTATGCTGTTAGAAAACCCTTCTACCCTCCATTACTTGTTACACGCAGAGTAGAAGGGGAGGATTTCCCCTATGACAACTTAGTATATTAGGTGATTATCAGGGGAGGGGGAAACATTTGAAGAACGAACCTGTTTCCGTTGTTTAATGCCATATTATATGTCTAGATTTTTTCCCCCGAATACTTAAACTGCGAGTAACTGAAAAAAAATAGTTTTATGTATATTTTGAACTGAGGAGGGGGATTGGTTGATCTCCAGTTAGTGTTCCTTCCTCCCCCCCTCCCCCCTCTAGGAAACTTAGGTCTTGTATTGCACAAAACAGACAAACCGACGCCAGAAGAATATTATTATCCTGGAAGACTTGCATCGAAGAACCGACCTCCAGTGAACCTCAACAAACATGATCAAGTCGCTTCATCTACCAGTCCATCACATGTCATCGACAGACGCATAAAATTCTCTGAAGTTTACAATTTATGTAAACTTAATTAACTCTCTGTGTATATGTAAATTTAAATATAAGTTTTCTTCCTCTTGTAAATATGTATACATATGCTAACCCAACTCCAGGCAAGCTTCTTCTCCGGAAACGTTTTTGGTCACCACCTGCAGAGTGAGGGCTGCTGCTGCTGCTGCTTTGATCTATGCTATCAGAAAACCCTTCTACCCTCCATTGTCCTTTTAATGTATGTATGTGTTTTTCAATTATAATTTTGTGTATACCCTTCTAGCTGTACAGGGGGTGAAATCAAGTTTAATAAACTGGATAATAATAATAAGATATTGGTTGCTTTGTAGGGCATAACAGCCTAGACAAATGAAACTTTTGTCTACGACCTATCAGGGCTCGCGATAATAGTTTGTCCCGTCTGTTGTTGAGTTTTTAGGGGTATCGCGACTAAGGCCATGTTACTCCGTGTATATTGTCTGTAAATTTTGAAGTCGATTTTCTGTTTGCTGGACAAAAATCCCGAGTTTCCGGGAGAAAAAATCACGCTACCATCGCCTGAGACCCACTAACTCAGCCACGTTGTGAAAAATATCCATAAAAATTCCTCCCATCATTGACAGGATTCGAACTCGGGTCTTTTCCACATAATGTAGGAAGGACTGCGATCCTACTAACTGTGCTCCAGAGTGGCGCCTCCGTAGCCAGGTGGGCAGGAGCAGCAGTGCGTAGCACACGCTTCTTGATCAGACCGGAGTTCGAGCCCGTGAGCCACCAAATACGGAGGATGCGGAAAGGTCAGGGAATGACCACCGCATATCCCGGAGCAATATGGCCTTAGTTGCTAATGCTCCTAAAAACTAAATAACAACAACAACTGTGCTACCAATGAGGGCGCAAGTTCACGCATTTGTATAGAATCCGTAAATTTATAAATATGCCCAGTTGCCTTGGTGATAATATCAAACAAAACTTGGTGATAATATCTCGAACAAAAAATTCAGTCAGTTTTGAATAATTTAGTGGCATGGGCAGGTTTAAATAAACTAAAGATTTCTGTCACCAAGACCAATTTCATGGTGTTTAAACATCACTTCGATTATGGAAGGCCGCCAAAGGTAACCCTATATGGTACTCAAATTCCATATGTACAGAACACCAAGTATTTGGGTTTAACTTTAGATGATCGTCTCAGGTTTCATGTACATGTCACTAAAATCAATGAAAAAATCAAAACGTTTGTAGCTGCAGTTGTTAGAATTTCCCGCAAAGAATGGGGTTTATCCAAAAAAACTCTGGTATTGTACTACAAGACGATATTTCTTCCCATTGCAGTTTATGGTGCTGGTATTTGGTTTGCGGCTGCTATCAAGGTTACAACTAAAGCTAAGCTTCTGTCTCTGCAACGTACAATGCTGCTTACAATTATACGCGCTCCCAGGAGAGTGTCGACAAATGCCTTACAGGTTATTGCAGGTACCATCCCCTTGGATTTACACATTATTTTCCGAGGTATTGTATATAACTTAAAGAAGGGAAGGCCGTCACAAATACTGAATATCACCTCTAATCCAAATAACAACATAAAGGAGGAAAAACGTAGAATTTGGGATGAGCTTGTGAATTGCTGGCAGCAACGTTGGGATTTGAGTGAGTATGGAACCGTTACAAGAGGGTTCATTCCAGCCGTAAGCTTTGCAGTGGACAGGAGGATGTTCTTGGTTTGCTCCCACCATGACCACGAGTTACTCAATCACTGGACATGGCTTAAGGGCCAAACTATTTGAAAGAGGATTAGAACCTGACCCCCATTGTTCGTGCGGTGAGGTTGAGTCTTGGAGACATGTCATCCATACTTCAGACAGGCAGGAATTACTAAATAGGTTACAAAACCTCACGGAGAACAATTTACCTCTCTTGGTTCAGAGGTGGGACATCTTTGCTTTGCTTCAGGAATTCTCGGCCAAAGTTTTTAAAAGAAGACAGGAGTTAAGAAATCTATTGCAGGATACCAATTAAGGGAAGTGCTGCACATTTGACGACAGAACGCTTCGTGTACTGTCATCTTTATAGGATGTTTCTGGCTTACAGTGCGAGTTGATCTTCTGCTCCTGGATACCCAAATGCAGGCTTGCATTTGTGGATGGACTCTAAGTGGAGATAATGTTAATCTAAGTGTTAATGTTAATTTTTTCTAGGAGCCACCCTTCATATCAGGACACACACAAGCAAATATACAGAAAGACTACAGCATATATAAGAGTATGTATATAAAATCTGTATATAAATTGATTAAAATGTATCTTGAGAATGTATATACAGTTGTGTGTTAATAAATAAAAAAAATGGTGATAATATCAAAAAGAGAGACAAAGCAAAGAGAATAATTTACTGTTGCCAAGTATGAAAATTGGATAGCTTTCATTATACTGTATTTGTAGAGTTTTAGTCTATCTATGGAGTTTTCTACGTAACACATCAACAGGAAATCTCTTCTTCTTTTTGGGATGCTTATTTGAATAACTTTATTCCGCTGTAAAGCCAGAAAAACATTCCAGAAAGCCAGCGACATCTACCGGCATGAAACGCAACTGAAACTTACACGGCTCTCGAAACGTTACGCAGTGTGCTGTCCGTTTCTCACAGTTCCGGAATATCAGACTTATTCAAATAAACACGAATTATTTAAATACTTTCATTCTAACAGAAGGGTTGTTGAAGAACTTCTCTTGTTACTCGAGTTCACTACGTTGCTGCTGCTTTTGCTGTTGCTCTATATCCTTGGCGATACTCAGAACACAGAATCCAAATGACAGTGTCGAGTGGCGAACAATAACCCTGGTAGTGACAACTGCGGAGAGACGACAGAGTTGCGAACACCTGCCAGGTTGGTCGTCGTCTCCATGACAACGAAATAGGAAACCTGCCCACAGAGGCAATCGCCAACGGGGTTTCTTGGCAAACATACACCAACTCGCATAGGGGTGCTGGCGCCAAGATTGGGATGTTAGCATCTTCAAATGGATGAAGGCGCCGCTTAACCGGGAAGAAGTTGCACTTACAGTGACTGGAAAGGTCGTAATGTGTGGGGTACGTCATTTTCACGCGCCCGAAGGGCTCGGATCTTGCACAATAAGAAGGATGGAAGGGTAGAAAACGACTTTCTCCATAAAGCACGCCAAAAAGTGAGAATGCCGGCCGTAGCCGAATTTAATAACATATTTATCTTCGTTCATTAACGAATAATGAAGGTGATATACGACTCCTTTTGTTTTTAATTCTTTCTCAATATGAAAAATACGTAAAATTTTTTTTCGAAATAACACTAGCGGAGGATTTAAGAATAAGCGGCCATTTGACACTCCAGAATTTAAGGGATATTGTTCAATATGAAAAAAAAAATGTTTGTTAAATACGAGGGGGGTTTGAAAAGTTAGTGGCCTGAGTATGAAAGCGGACTAGTACAGTGTTAACAATTTCTGTACTTAATATATAACAGTTCAAATAGTAACCCATTAAGTTTAGTGGGTTACTATTTGAATTACAGGTCTTGCTAACGTCTTTTTTTAAATTGCAGGTCTTGAAGTCAAAGTTTGTGAACTCAGAAAGATGGACAAAATCAATCACCCTGCAATCATCCAATGTTTGGGAAAAAGAGACTAAGGCCAAAGGCAATTCGTGAGGATATAGTTACAAAATAGGGGAAGATACCCTTTTCTGTGCAGTGGTTACGAAGTTGGTAATAGAATTTAAACGATCCAGGTAGAGCCTGAAGATGACTCACGCTCTGGAAGACCTGCAACGTCCATCACGCCAAAAGTTAAGTGATCGACGAGTGATAGTTCGATACATTGTCAGTGACTTGTGTGTCACATATGAATGCATTTGCCATATAATAACAAATTCTTGCTATGTAAAAGGTTTTAGCGCAATGGGTCCCAAAATTGTTGACAGTAGATCAAAAACGCACAAGAGTTGTCAAGTGAATATTTGCATCGTTTTGAAGCAGATCCAGCAAATTTCCTTGCAAGCTTTGTGACCATAGATAGGACGTGGAGCCTTCACTTTCAGCCAAATACAGAGGAGCAGTCAAAACAGTGGAAACAGAACTTCTTCCCCTCAAAAGGGTTATTTCTGCTGGCATGGTATGGATTTTTCAGATGCTGATGGAGTGATGTTAGTGGATTACCTTCAGAAAGGCCAGACAGTCACAGGGGCATATTACGTAGATCTTGTGAGACGTTCACATGAAAATATCAAAGACAAACGCCGAAGAAAAACTCAGCAAAGGCGCCTTGTTCCACCAGGATAACTCACCTGCTCAAAAGTGTTATTGCCATGGTTGCAGTGAGTTAGTACAGCTTTGAAATCCTGGACTATCCTTCATATTCATCAGAGATAGCACTATTGTACTTTCACCTGTTTCCTAATTTTTGAAAAAAATATCTGGCTGGCATCCATTTGCCCACCGACAGTGACATCATTGCTGCAGTGGATGAATTCCTGGAGGCCCAAGAGAACTCTCTTCGCAGTTGGAATCAACGCATTGCAGAATCGGCGGAAAAAGCTTATTGACTCCAAAAGGGGGGAGGGTTATGTTGAAAAGTAACTTTTTACCAGACTCCTCAAATAAAACCTTAATACTCAGCCCACGAACTTTTCAAACGCCCCTCGTAAGTGGCCTGAATGCATTTGTGAGGAAAGGCCTGAGGGTAATAGACATTAGAACTTATTGATCATCAATTCACAGAACCCATGCTTTACGCAAATACGGGTTTAGGAAAACCAATGAGTTATTTATGGCATTTCTGGAAGGATTCTTGTTTTTTTATTCCCACCCAACACTGAATAAGAAATTTGCCTATAAAAAAGGTTCTTGTGTGACTGAGCCATGAAATTTCTCTTTCTTCTCCAGTGTTTTTCTGCGTTACAATATAAGTGGGTACGTCACTAGTTCAGGATGATCCAGTATCAAATCCCATTAGGCTGGAGGAATTCTTAAAGGCTTTCACAAGCGTTAAGACGCCTCCGTAGCCAGGTGGGCAGGAGCAGCAGTGAGTAGCACACGCTTCTGGATTAGACCGGGGTTCGAGCCCGTCACCACCAAATACTGAGGATGCGGAAAGTTCAGGGAATGACCACCGCATATCCCGGAGTAATATGGCCTTAGTTGCTAATGCTCCTAAAAACCAAAAAAAAAAAAAAAACAAACAAACAACAACAACAAGCGTTAAAGGATTTAACCCCACTTAAACATGCAGATGGCCTTTAAATACTTATTCATACAGACATAATGCACAATAAGCCATATGAATTGGCTTATCATTTGGCGTGCTTTCAAATAACACAGCCCAACTCCCTCCACCCCCCAGTATACAAACAAAATATACCAAAATAACGACATTATATCATTCTTAGCCATTCACGACTGGTGACCCCAAATATATTACTATCCAAAAGTAACTATTTGTAGAGGAAACAGTTAATCATACTCATCCTCGTATACAGAAAGTAAAGATGGACATAACGATGCATACCAATTCCCACCTCCCAATGAGATCGATAAAAACTATTTTAATATAAGATATAGTTGTACAGTAACCCCCACCCTTTTTTCCTCTTTGTTTTTTTATTGATATTAGGTTGAGGGGGGAAAAGCCTTTCAAGACAGTTTGACATGGTTCACGTTCTATTTGACCGCCACTTGAGTACTAAGCAGCGTGTTCCTATTGTGCTTATAAAAACTTGTTTAACATCATAAAATATTTGAGTCGTCTCGTGTTATGTTTTTATTGATGGTTCTAATCTGAAAGGTACTCGTATAAGAAATGCCCAAGAGTGGGCGAAATCTCGAGAAGTCAGCAAATACACCGCTGTGACATAAATTTATAAACAGTGTTCATTTTGTGCATGTGGCTGGTCTCGTAGATGACCTGAATGATGAGATCTCTTTTGGCCTTGTATTCGCCATGAATGAGCGTGGTCTAGGTTTGTAACTTCAGCTGTAGCACTGCTCGTAAGTGCTCATGGGAGTGGTCACGTTTTTAATGTAGTCGGGGATCCCGTTCTCAGACTGTGTGTATTTTATAGTCCAAAGAGCATGGACTAACAAATACAGGAAAAATAAATCGCAGAAGTGTAATATGAATATGAAATTTCTCCTTCTCGTGCAGTCGATGTTTTAAATTATTCGTTGCGTGTTCTGTTTGTTTATTTTTAGCAGTCCGACAGTTTATTAGGAACAGGAAAAAGTAGTTTCCCTCGGTGAATTCGAATATATAGTGGAATTAGATTAAAAGTAACTTATACCACACATTATATTCTGTGCAAATAGAAACGTAGTGTTTGTTTATTTTACAAGTATATTATAACCAAGTAGCCCTTAGAGCTATGAAACTTCATGGCATAGGGAATACACAACACTTGTATTTGTATAAGAACTCAGAAAATTTTTTTACGCAGCTGAGAACAAAGAAAAACTGAAGTTTGCGCAGAGAGCAACGTCTCATATTGTGAATCCATTCACAACGAGTCTTTCTGGTCTTAAACCTCGAATAAGTAGCAATGTACTTCCCTTCTGGGGAAGCAGCATTTCCCAAGAAGAGAAGTATATTACAGTACTACTTATTCTTGACAAAGTGTTATCACCCGACTTCTGTTTCCCTTTATACTCGGTTACCTGCAAAGGTCCTTTGCATTACTTGTGCAAATGCTTATATTATAATCTGACTACGGAGGATGAAGGTCGATTTCTGGGGAAGCAAACGTGTCATGGAGGCTGTCGCCTCGGAGGCTTTTTGGTGAAGTGCTTCTAGCATAGTGCTTTACCAACCTACAAACGTGAGCAGACAAAGGATAGCTTAGATAGAAACATAAATAATTTAGTCTACTTTTAATATAATTCGCAGACACCACCGTATTACCCCAATTTTCCTTATGTAAACACCAAGACAATCTCCATGCACCCAAATGAAGATAAATCGATGTATTTTATTTAATATTTCCTAGTAGGCCTTATGTAGATTTTGCAATTCGGAAGTCAACCTATAGTTATTTTTGCGTTTGCACTAAAAGCGTGTTCAGATCATTACCAATCTTAATTTGCATCCACGAGCCCATATAAACAGTACAATTTCTCGCATTAGTATTACTAATGGCCGCATGGTGCAAGAAAGCCTATGGCTTATGCTGCACCAGCCAAAAAAAAAATCCGAACAAAACAATGATTAAAAAAAATAATAAATAATAATAATTAATAAAGAAAAGGAAATTAAACTATCATCCTATGCGCTTCCCTCACCCGAAGGTACTATCCAGATGACCTTTGAATTTCTCCAAACTGTCAGCCTCTACCACCCATGTAGGCAACTTATTTCAGTAATTTATAACTCGCTGGCTAAAATAAAACTTCCTGCAGTCCAATCTAAACATTCCCCACCCCGTAACTTGAATTTATGTCCCCTAGTTCTAGCATCATTTATAATCTTGAAAATTTCGTCCTCATTCATTTTACTGATGCCTCTCAGAGCCTTAAACACCTCAATCAAATCTCCTCTAAAGTGTCTAGTTTCCAAACTCTGCAACCCACATATTCGAAGTCTTTCTTCATAAGGGCGCCCTTTTGCCGATCTCACCAGGCGAGTTACCCGTCTTTGCACCCTTTCAAGAAGCTCGATGTCTTTCTTTAGGTGCGATCTCCATACTGAACACATGCACCCAAATGAAGTATTCATTTGGGTGCATGGAAGTATTCATTTGGGTGCTTGGAATACTTCACAGTATTCCAAGTTTTGTCTAACAAAAGCCTTATATAATGGGATTATCACGTCCCTATCTCTACTTGCAAAAGTTCGATAGATCATCGATAGGACACCATGGGCCTTCTTTGCAACCTGTTTACAATGCTCAGAGAATTTCATGTCTGACCATATCGTAACACCCAAGTCCCTTTCCTCCAGTACTGGGTTTAGTTGAACTCCACCAAGTGAATAAGTTATTTTGGGATTACTGTTTCCCAGGTGTAATACCTTACACTTTGTTGGATTAAAGCATAGCTGCCATTTTTCTGACAGTGATCATTAACTACTCTACCAATTTTAACATCATCTGCAAATTTAGACATCACTTCCTCTATCCCTTCATAGATGTCGTTTATGAAAATTAAAAACAACAGTGGTCCTAATACTGATCCTTGGGGAACCCCACTTCTTACATCAACCCAATCTGAGGAATAGCCATTTATCACAACCCTCTGCCTCCTGCCCTGGAGCCATCCTGCTATCCATTTAAGGATTTTCCCAGTGATTCCAACCTGTTCCAGCCTATAAAGCAACCGCTCATGTGGGACTGAGTCAAAAGCTTTGCTGAAATCTAAATAAACAATGTCGAAATTATTCCCTAAATCCAGCTCGTGAGTGACCCTGTGGGGGTGGGTTTCGTTATCTTTATTATTCTGACAATCCTATTCCTCAAGGAGGCCTACAATTATATTATATTATGTTATATTTTTTTTTTATCCCCTTATTTTTACCCCTCCCACTTTTACACCTGACTTGATTGATTTCAGAAAATTCCCAGACTCACGGGGACCCCTAATATATTAAGGTATTCTTCCACTGGACTGGCTGAGTTTAGAAATGACAGACACACACACAAGAATGTAGAATATACAAATTTGTTTTTTATTGTCATATTATATATAAGAAAATTACAATAACCTTTAACAGAATACAGTATTTAGTTTGACACTTGTTATTTTACTAATTTTTAAATGTGTATATATCTTGTAATTTACAGTCAACCTTGTTATCAAAAGAACTACTAAATCCTAATACTTATATATATCTACATATATATCACTGTGTCTCTTCATGTTGCTCTACAAAGATTTCAGTAGGTCCGGGCATTTATTACCCCTCACAATGCACAATCTGTCTCTTTGCTCCTTAACAGTCCATGTAAGTCAATAAACCACCATCAGCCAATGAACAGACAAAATATAATTTCATAAGTGCTCGTTTCCCAACTTATTAGGAAATACATATATATTCATTCCAGAATCCTTACTTGCAAACATGTCAACAGTCAACAATATCCAACCAATTTACTTAGTTACCTTTCCGTTCAATTAATCCACTATTTCACAATTAGGGCTAGATGCTCATTTAATTGTTTACCTGTTTAATCATTTTCTACCCCAAATAAGTCATACTCACAGCAATTTAACATTCACAATAATTCAAGGACAAAATTTTTACTTCCTACTACAGATTAACTTACTCTTAAATTGCATTACTCTGATCTCTATACTAAATTAAATTATCACTCCTTAAGTATTACACTCGTTCAAATATATATGTATATATATTTAGTACTTTGACATTCTCTCTTAAACTTATAGCGTCCTCCTAGAGTCCTTTTCATTATTAAATTAGTTCCCCTTTTTTTTACAAATTATATTCTCAGTACTTATTCTAACACTTACGCAATGGTCTGGTATTCCTCCCTGCTCGGTCTCTCTTCCTATCTGTTCGGGGTGAGGACTGGAAAGCGAAAGGTTGCTCATCCGGGGAACACAGTAATCTATCCTGGGTTTCTCTACCGGGTACTGCACGGCTGAAGATAATACCGGATCTTATCTCCTTTCTTCCTCCATCTGCGTTGCGTCCGAGGACTGGGATACCTTCCGGGTCGACTAGTCACTCAACTGCTCAATCGAGAAATTTGCCTCTAGGGCGTTTCACCATTCTTCCTCCATTGACTGCATTAACTTCTTCAAGGGAACGATACTTCCGACTCTAGGCTTTCACAAAAAAAATTCTTATAATCAATTCTCCCACTACAGCTTCCATCTCCCCAGGACTGCTTCCACCACAAAAACTCCTCTCCGAATGATCAGTATCAATTTCTTCTTCCCTTCTCTCCTTTCTCTCAAATTTCCCACCGCTTTCTTCCTGGCCAATCGTTGACTTCCCTATCCTTTCCTTCGTGATCCTATTCGTCTCCCTTCATTTCCGTGGGCGTGCTTTCTTTTTCCTAGTGTGACCGAACTTCCGATAATCTGGAAAATACTGGTAATTTCTCGAAATTAAACGTAAGTTCCGGTCAGCTAAGAGAGTTTCAGGCTTTCTTTGTGACCTCACCCCCCATTACTACGTCGCCCACACCTGCTAGAGGTCGAACCGTGAAATTTATTAATAGGGCCACTTCCGCACTCAGTGCCCTTTCTATAGTGTATATGCTCCTGTCTTAAGTGGGATTTGTTTCGGTCCATTATGATTGCTTTTACTGACTCGCTTAAGGAATTTTTCCATACAACCGAGATTTAACTAACTGGGTGTGTTTGGACTAACCTTCGAATTTCAGTGTTTCTTAACAAATGATACTTGTCTGAAACTAACTATATACGCCACAATTAATTCTTCCAATATTTAACAAACTTTATAATTTATTGTAAGGCTGGGTCCTTACATTGCATCCCTCTCCCCCTAAAAATTTATATCCCATATATATAAATTTTATACAGGTCCTCAGGCGGACGTGCCTTCTTCCAGGGCCTACTTATTAACTACAATCTATCCCTCGTATTCCTATATACAATTCTATACATGTACATTAATTAAATGGATATTTTTTTTTCTGTCACTAAAACTATTCCCATCCCATGTTTTCATTAAATGCTGCTCCTAAATACATTTGTTGTAGCCTGTTTGTCTCTTTCAACTTGAGGGCCCTTTCCCCATAGGGAGTTTCAGTTCTGTGGTTCCATGGCCATTCGATTCTTTTCGGCTCTGTTGATTCATTTACCAAGTTGTCATTCTTTTCACCTCCACTTTCTTCCACTTTATTTAACAGTTCGCTATCTTCATGTTTCTCTTCCCTTCGAGACGTTTTCTTTCCAGAATTTCCATTGACCCTTTCTGTCATTTCCAAAACTCCCACGTGTAACATCCTTCCACTTTCTCGACACTTTCTCTCATTATTCTTATTAGTTTTGTTGTTCTTCTTCAATTCCCTTAATTCTTCTTGTGCAACCAGAACTTTATTAACAGTGTTTGCCTTATACCCTTCTAATTCTTTCACACTCGTTCCCTTTGAAGATTCCCCTCGCTCTGGCTCGTACTGGGCTCTGCTGCCAGCATTTTGCCTTCTGTCTACTTTAGACCTCACCTGGGTATCACTACCGAAGTTAATGCTGCCATTTCCCACATCTACCTTGGCTCTTAATTTCTTTAGTAGGTCCGTGCCTAGTATTGCGTCATGTCGACGACTGTTTACTCTATTTGCCACTAAATATGAATGGGGCACCATGTTTTCACATCCCTGTAATCTTATCTTGTCTCTGACTATATAGTTGGTGTGAATTTCTTCAGCACCTACCCCTTTCACAAGAAATTCGCGGCAACATCTCACATCTCCCTTATTTGACCCTTTGCAGTATCTGATGAGGTAATCCCACATTAATATTGACCTCGAGGCTCCTGTGTCTACAAGAAATTTACCTGGTACCCCTCCTAAGCTTCCCTTTACATATAACAGGTCGTTCCCCCTTCCGTTATCACTTACAGCGCCTAAAGTTATGTTTTTTCTTTTGGCTGTGTTTATGTGTAATGCTTGTTCACTCCTCCCAGGGTTTTGCTCCTGGCTGTAGTTACTACCTCCGCGGTATCCCCTTTGGCTATTCCTGTGTGGACAATATCTAGCGAGATGTTCCTTGCCCCCACATATGTAACACCTCCTCTGTCCATTTCGCCTATCTTCTCTGACTTCCCCTTTCCACCCCTCTGTGTCGCTGTACTTGCCACTTGTGCTCTGCCCTATTTGCGGTCTTTCGCCCCCCTGCCTATTATTTTCATCTAGTGCATTGTTTTTTGTGTTTAATTGCTCTAATAATTTATTTAACTTTATTTCCATTCCCGCTATCTGTTTTTCTAGCCCTTCTAGCTTAATTTCGCCTTCCCTTTCTTTATTACCTTTCGGTTTTGTCCCTTCTCCAGTTGATACTATTTATGTCCCCCTTTATAGCCCCCCGACCTTGGAGGTCTAGCTTTTCCTCATCAGTGGCTAGTTTCATGGCCTCGGCTAATGAATTGGGTTTTCTCCTTAGAATCTCTCGCTTATATTTATCCCTGACCCCCATCAAAAATTGTCCCATCAGGATTTTGTCAAAGGCGCTATTTTCTTTTTCCGATACTTCTGTTGTTAATTTTACTGTTAAAAATCTTTTGTAATAGTCCTCAATGCTTTCGCGATTATTTTGACTACAATTATTTAATATCCCGATTCCTTCAAGGAACGTGATCTTTGGGGAAAATAACTTCCTTAATATCTTTTCAAATTTGTCTAATGTTTCTATTTCCATCCCTTGGGTCTCCTCTAAATACCTAGTCTGGGCCCTGCCTTCCAGTTTGAATTCCGCCATCATGACTATTTCTAGTTCCGTTAATTCTTCCTTTTCCTTAATCATTTTTAGTTTTCTCAGAAAATGTTCCACATTTTCTGATGGTTCCCCTTTAAATACTTTTAAAAATTTGCTTAACTTAATTGGGCCCCTATTATCATTCCCTATACTAACAATTGTTTCTCCTGATGTCTCCTGCCCGTTGATATTTTCCTCCCTTTCTCTATCCCTACTGCTGTTCGCTCTCCTTGTAGCCATGACTTATCTTTCGAGGTGGGGTTTATTCTAATTAACTAGCTATTTTCTATCAATACCTTTCTTATTCTATAACTTATTTCATCTAATTCTAAAACACATGAAATTCTAATTCAGTACCCACTTTAACCTTTAACTACTTACTTTTTTTCACTTTTCACTTTCTGGCTCGCCAGCTGAATTTTTTTCTATCAGTTTCAGCAACTGGATTACATATATATATACATATATATATATATATTTTTTTTTTTTTTGTCGTTCTGAACTCAGCCTTCCGTCGTGAAGAATTATCCTGGCTCTGGCTCGCCAATTGTGGGGGTGGGTTTCGTTATCTTTATTATTCTGACAATCCTATTCCTCAAGGAGGCCTACAATTATATTATATTATGTTATATTTTTTTTTTATCCCCTTATTTTTACCCCTCCCACTTTTACACCTGACTTGATTGATTTCAGAAAATTCCCAGACTCACGGGGACCCCTAATATATTAAGGTATTCTTCCACTGGACTGGCTGAGTTTAGAAATGACAGACACACACACAAGAATGTAGAATATACAAATTTGTTTTTTATTGTCATATTATATATAAGAAAATTACAATAACCTTTAACAGAATACAGTATTTAGTTTGACACTTGTTATTTTACTAATTTTTAAATGTGTATATATCTTGTAATTTACAGTCAACCTTGTTATCAAAAGAACTACTAAATCCTAATACTTATATATATCTACATATATATCACTGTGTCTCTTCATGTTGCTCTACAAAGATTTCAGTAGGTCCGGGCATTTATTACCCCTCACAATGCACAATCTGTCTCTTTGCTCCTTAACAGTCCATGTAAGTCAATAAACCACCATCAGCCAATGAACAGACAAAATATAATTTCATAAGTGCTCGTTTCCCAACTTATTAGGAAATACATATATATTCATTCCAGAATCCTTACTTGCAAACATGTCAACAGTCAACAATATCCAACCAATTTACTTAGTTACCTTTCCGTTCAATTAATCCACTATTTCACAATTAGGGCTAGATGCTCATTTAATTGTTTACCTGTTTAATCATTTTCTACCCCAAATAAGTCATACTCACAGCAATTTAACATTCACAATAATTCAAGGACAAAATTTTTACTTCCTACTACAGATTAACTTACTCTTAAGTTGCATTACTCTGATCTCTATACTAAATTAAATTATCACTCCTTAAGTATTACACTCGTTCAAATATATATGTATATATATTTAGTACTTTGACATTCTCTCTTAAACTTATAGCGTCCTCCTAGAGTCCTTTTCATTATTAAATTAGTTCCCCTTTTTTTTACAAATTATATTCTCAGTACTTATTCTAACACTTACGCAATGGTCTGGTATTCCTCCCTGCTCGGTCTCTCTTCCTATCTGTTCGGGGTGAGGACTGGAAAGCGAAAGGTTGCTCATCCGGGGAACACAGTAATCTATCCTGGGTTTCTCTACCGGGTACTGCACGGCTGAAGATAATACCGGATCTTATCTCCTTTCTTCCTCCATCTGCGTTGCGTCCGAGGACTGGGATACCTTCCGGGTCGACTAGTCACTCAACTGCTCAATCGAGAAATTTGCCTCTAGGGCGTTTCACCATTCTTCCTCCATTGACTGCATTAACTTCTTCAAGGGAACGATACTTCCGACTCTAGGCTTTCACAAAAAAAATTCTTATAATCAATTCTCCCACTACAGCTTCCATCTCCCCAGGACTGCTTCCACCACAAAAACTCCTCTCCGAATGATCAGTATCAATTTCTTCTTCCCTTCTCTCCTTTCTCTCAAATTTCCCACCGCTTTCTTCCTGGCCAATCGTTGACTTCCCTATCCTTTCCTTCGTGATCCTATTCGTCTCCCTTCATTTCCGTGGGCGTGCTTTCTTTTTCCTAGTGTGACCGAACTTCCGATAATCTGGAAAATACTGGTAATTTCTCGAAATTAAACGTAAGTTCCGGTCAGCTAAGAGAGTTTCAGGCTTTCTTTGTGACCTCACCCCCCATTACTACGTCGCCCACACCTGCTAGAGGTCGAACCGTGAAATTTATTAATAGGGCCACTTCCGCACTCAGTGCCCTTTCTATAGTGTATATGCTCCTGTCTTAAGTGGGATTTGTTTCGGTCCATTATGATTGCTTTTACTGACTCGCTTAAGGAATTTTTCCATACAACCGAGATTTAACTAACTGGGTGTGTTTGGACTAACCTTCGAATTTCAGTGTTTCTTAACAAATGATACTTGTCTGAAACTAACTATATACGCCACAATTAATTCTTCCAATATTTAACAAACTTTATAATTTATTGTAAGGCTGGGTCCTTACAACCCTTTCAAAATAGCGAACCATATTTGTTAAACATGATTTTCCCTTTACAAAACCATGCTGAGTATCCTTGAGAATTTCAATTCTATCCACTATTCAATTCTGATCCTGAATTCCACCCTTGATCATTGCCTCCATGATGATTTTCCCTACCACTGAAGTCAGACTGACAGGTCGATAATTTCCCACTTCACTCATAGAGCCACCCTTATGTATTTAGGAACACCCTTAGGGTGTTCCTAAATATGATATAAAAGATGCAGTGAATCTTTTTCCATCTGGCAGAGTTCTTTTCTCTCTTTGGTAACGGTTAATTCTCCCAACCCTGTTCTTTCAATCTATAGAATTGCCACCTTCAATCGAAATGGAAGACCTACTTCAAAAGAATCAAAGATCAAAAGTAAATTGGCAAATTGCAAATATATTAACAGGATGCTTTCACGTAATACCTTAAGACATTTTATAGACTGAGAATCGATCCACTTATTTTTCACTCAAACGTTATAGAGGATACAAATTGTGGAAGATGAATTTGCTTCTGTTTACTTGTGATTTTGGAATTATCTACGTTTCTAACTCTTTTAATAGTTTTAGATCTGTTTTTTTTTTTTTTTTTTAATAATTTACATGCAGTACTTTTGTTAATATTAAATGGTGGTCGCAACCAATTTGTTCTTCTAGCATGTTGCTGTCGTGGAGCATATATATATGTGTGTATTTTAAACTTAAATATGTAAATAAAATAGTCTTTAGTTGCTGGTTAAATTGGGAAAAATGCTTCAAACAAACTCATGAAACATCACGTTTCTATGTTTGCAGTCCCAAATACGATAGTCTGTCTGTTAACAGACATAGGTCTAAAAGAATTTAAAATTCTTAACCAGTTTTCGTAACGGAATTTATAAAAGTCATTGACGAAAAAGTAAATGAAAAAGAACAGTGAGAGGGCGCTGAAACTATTTCCGTGTGCGTCTATTTAATTTCACGCGAAGTGTTCCATTTACGTCACAACGACAACGCGAGTCATGAATTGGATAGTATTTGTTTGTGATGACCTTGATCTGAATAGTGAAGTAAATAAATTTGCCTTTTCATTTTATCTTTTAGCATGTTTCCTATTCGCAGTAAATTTTTTTGCTGTTTTGAAACAGGGAGTGTACAGCGAACAGAAAAGGTAAATAATGATGTTGTAGAAAAATAAAATCGATCTGTAGGTTAATCAGCGAGGTAATTTCTCTTAAGTGCGCAGTGCTTGATAAATTTTCCTTTTTTTTTTTTTTTTTTTTGTAAGATATAGCATTCCAGTGCATTGAAAAACATCAAGTAACAAATCAAAATCATATGCGTAATTTTCGGAGATCAAAGTAAACGTTTGGACATCAAAACTTTAAAACAAAAAAAAGAAATTATAATTTTAATGTCTTAAATTAAAAATAAAATTTTTAATTTAAAATGTTAAATTTAAAATAATTAAAACAAAGCGCAGACAAATTGTATAACACTGACACCTGCTGCCCGTTTGGGAAATTCTGGATTCGATTCCCATCACGGACCGGAGAATGTTATGAAGATTTCGAATCAGGAATCCGGTCTTAGTCTGGGGGGTTCCCTTCTCCCCTAGTATTTGCATTGCTGTGTTTTCTAATCCACTGGAAACGTAATCTTTCTTTCCTCTTTAAGTATTTCCTGTTCGTGATTTCTCAGGTCGCGGAAAGGAAGCTCCACTGGACTCTAACCAAGAGGGATAGCTGTATTTCAGATAACTCTAGACTAATCAAATATCGTATGTTTAGTTCAATATTATGGAGTATCATAGATTTGTTTGAAAATTCAGTAGCTCATGTTATCATAATTTTGTTTTGAGATTACAAGAGAGACTAGATGATCTAAATGTATCAACTACTTGTGGTTTTCTTTATAGAGAATACTTTTTTAAACAGCATTTCTCCTAAGGGCGTGTATGGCCGGAAATCATGTTTAACCTGAACTTATTAGACCAGACTTAATGTCTCGCGGGCATGACCTTAATTGAAACCAATATTTCTTGACACAAACGTAATAAAAAGTAGAAAGCTGTCTAAGAGACCAACAACATCAAGATGTTATCAACGATTGTAATTCATTCGCAGCCATCAAAATGCTGATAATTGATCTTTTATTAATAAAGAAAAAAAAGTAATTGATTATTAGCATCATGTCTTAAAGTTTTCGTTACTAAAGACTTTTTTATTTGACATTACTTTACTTATAACAAAGTGAACGTATATTTCAAAGATGCCACTATTTCCTCTTTCTCTCGTTCCAAGCATACACTGTTAATGATTAATTTTGACAAGAAAATCAATATCTGTATGTAGAATCTAATACGCAGCACTTCTAATAAGAAAAAATAGACTTAATCCGTTTTTCTAGCAAGGTGTGTTGCTCATCGCTCTAAAAGGATAATTATTGGTTTCATAATAGTTACAAGAGTGGTGTCAGGCATCTCAGAAATAAAATGATGGCTTTCTAAATAGTCAATTGTAAATGCTTCACAAGTTGCCATGATCTCGTGCCATAGATGATTAAACTGACATTGTCTGTCTGTTATCAACCACAGTTATGTATAGAATACTGTGATGAATAATTGCAATTATTAGGATTCAGTTCTAGTCAATATATTGACTAAACTGCATCTAGTCATGATCTAGATCATGACACTTTTTATAAAATATTATATATGCGTATTTGTAAATATATTTATTATTTATATATTTGTGTGTGTGTGACGTATAATTTGTCTTAAAGAAAATAACTTCTTGCTTGTAGCATCTTCCCATCTGCACTAAAGATAGAAACAGACGTTTTTTATGCTAATAAGCTTTTATGAACACTTAATTTTAAGTAAATCCAAAAATATCTGGGGATAATTAAAATCGTTAAATAATCTCAACAGTTATCTCTGTACCCACTCTTTTTTGTGTATGGCAAGAATCTACGAAATAGGATAAAGAGAATCACGTGCTCGTGTTGTACTTCCACCGGACTCTGTATTTATTAAATCCGCTATCTTTTATCCAAACAGACACTGTTTTATTGTTCAAGTAACATAACTTTTACATTAAGTCAGCGGAGTGTGTAACCCTCGGTTGCCCCCACCTGTATAAACCACATCCTGGGTGTTTCCCCCCAGAAGAGTAATGTTTTGTTGCGCACAATTACAGTTATTCTGTGATCGGGACAGCAGCCTCTCCCTGACCTCTGCTCCAGAAATTTTACTCTCCCTGACACCTGAACAAGCCGAATATCCTGCTCCGCCTAAACCCCTCAGTCACTTGTTTGTTTCAAGTGCAAATTAGACGAGTCTAACGATGGCACCGAGTAAATTCACGAGCCGTTCCCAAACTGAAAACACTAAAGGGGAGAGAAAAAAAATTATGAAGAGTAAGAAAATGGTGTTTCTTCAAGGGGGAAGGGGGTCTTCGTGAAGAGGGGAGAAACCGTTCGACGCAGTAGGAGCAATTACAACTGTGCAAACACCAGTACGATGAAAGACGGAAGGTAGAATATATCACCCCCGCTCGTGACCAAGACTTAACCGTTCTGACATCCTCCGAACTCCATTTACCAAAAGTGGTGAACTTCTTTTCTATCCCCACCACAAGACCATTGGGTGGTGGAGACCTAATGTCTACACTCTCATTACTGATGCTTCTCAGGGCGCCCTCACAATGAGTTGCACAAAATGCTTCCATGGCTTGGACTTGACCTTCTGGCGTGGCACAGACCACGTCTGCCCAATCTTTAATTATAATGTCAGGGACGGAAGATTCCCGACAACAGATGGATAATCGTAGGTAAGGAACGTTCGTCCTTGAAAAATTGCACTGACGGAACTGGAAAACGGCGCCAAAGAATGAAATGTAGATAACAAGGACAAAAGTGGGCATCAAGAATGCTTCAGTAATTCTTCCTAAAGCCAAGAATTAACTAGAAAAGTAAGGCTCGTCTAACAGCAACACCTAATAAGGCCATTTGATTAGTAGCGTACTCAGTTTTTGTTTGTTATTACAACCATAACGGTTAATTCGAACTATCTGAAACTTGTTTCGAATTAGGCGATACTTTAAGGGGCAAAACATCCACAAAATAGTAAACAAAAATGTTGCCGTAACTAGAAGCTGTTTGGAACGGAAATATGATTCAGACATTTTTAAAGCACTAATTTGGAAGGACAGGAAAACATTAATTAGTCTTCCAGAGATGTCAAAGGTAGTAATTAAAGTCACGTGAACAATTTTGGCCATTTTTCCCCATCAACGGTTTTTGACAAAAAAAGTTATAAAATAATTAATAACGTACACTAATTGACCAAAAATACAAGGTGATTAATGGTTGCCATTAATTAAGACAGTAGATGATGTCAGCTTAACGTGCAACGCACTTCCTTTACAATGACTTACTTTGGCAAGAAAACGCAGGATTCCTATTCCATTTTAAGAAAAAGAACAGTGAATAACAACAGTACGTGCCTCTTTTGACAATCTTTTTATATATTTGTTTCCAATTTATTGTTTGAGTTTATGTAAATTTATGTTTTTGAAGAGATATTGGGTTATATTTCAAAGATAAAATGAGTGAAGTAATCAATTCTCTCCCTGCCTTGTATGCCCCACCACGTGTTCACGTGCTAATCGTATGCAGGAACTATGAAGGCGGATCTTTAGCAGGAAAAAGTTAATTCACCGGACTGTTATTACTATATACACACACACATACTAAATGTCAGGGAAATTGTCCCACCCTAAAAGTGTAAATTGATTTATCTGACCTTTGGAATATAAATAAGTAGGGAAAATGCAAGTGATTGGAACAAAAATACTCTAATTTGGAAAACCAGTATTCATCAGTACGAAATATGATAACTCTGGCAGTGTTACAAGCCTTTATGCACCTTGACATTGAGTCAGGAAACGTTCCTGATATTATCTTGGAGAATATTCCTCCGTGCTCGGATTAACTGTTCCCTTAAGATTGATTGAGCCATGGCTCTGGTTGCCATTCCATCATATTCCAGACATACCAATAGGGGGAAACTAGAAGACTAGGTAAGCGGGTGGACATCGCAGAAAACTGTTTGATGACATTAGCAGTTGGAGATTGGGCATTGTCGTGCCGCTTTTGGAGACATATTAGAACATATCTGAATACAGTTTCAAATATTGCCACCTGGACGGGATGTTCTGTTCCAGTAGGTCTGAAACATGCTCAGTTGGGTTCAGATCGAGTAAGTTGGGCGGCCATAGGAGGGACAATTCACAGTCATGTTACTGAAGCCAGTTAGCAATTTGCCGGGCCTTGTGGCAACGCGTGCGTCGTTGATAGGCGCCGGAATTGTGTGGATACACTGTGATCATGAAGGGGGTGTATACTTTGTTGGCGATGATAGAAAGATAGGTATTCCCATCGAACCGTTGATTATCAGTGACAGGAGGATCCAGGACATGCTATACCACGACCTCCAGGCTGCCGAATGCTAACACTGCATCCAGTTGCCATGGTCTCATTTGCTTTCTCAAAATGAAGACACGCCCATCAGCATTATAGAGCTGGAAACAGGATTCAGTCCGAGCGGCAGATTTCTGAATGTCGATGGTCCAGCGTTGGTGCTGACGTGCCCTTGCAAGGCACAGTTTCTTGTGTGTCAAAGTGAGCATGGGTACCCGATGACCGTTCACTTTCCTACCTGTACGAGCTAACGAGCGGCCCATATTCCATGTGGATATTGGTCTCATTATACTGGGTAGCTAGCTGGGCCACTATGCTGCGTGGTTCTGTGTTACGAGGCGAGACGAAGCACATGAGCGTCGACCGCACATTGCTGTCCCACGTGTGACCTGTGGCTCGTTGTTTGACCACTGTTGAGCCAGTCACGGTAGATTCGTGACATCACAGAACTGGAGCTCTTAATGATATTGGCTGTTATTGAGATACTGGCACCCGCACGTCTTGACATATACTGTGCCTTGATTCCCCCACAATCGTTCTGCCTTTGAAGTCGGAAAGATCTTGATAATGAACTATTCTTCCTCGCAGGCAATCAGAAACTGATTGCCACACGCAAACTGCAATCTTATATCCATGTCTTGGCACATAATAGTCTCAGCTGCTAATACGCCAATAAAATTATAACATAATCTTATCTAAACAATCTTATCAGCCGTTCCCAACTGAGCCTTCTCTAGCGTCACAGACCAGTCTATTCCTACACAAGGGGGGTGTTGCTAATGCAAAGCCAAGCCAGTAAAATTTCCACATCATTGAATATCTGTTTTTAAAAATGAGGTTTGGGAAAACCTTCAACTATGTACTTCTGCCCATGAATGGAAGGAGGAATCTGATTTTCTTATTCTGCTATTGGCTATATACGATTTGTGTGTTTTGACTCTGATTTAAAGAAAATTAATACTTAAAACATCTTATTATTAATTTTGCAGTCTTGAAGAAGCGGAGTAGAAAACATTTTTTAGACTATTAATGATAAATAGATTCTAATCCCTCCACAGATCAAATTAATTTAATTTGATCTAAGCCAGTAAAACATGTTATTTAAACATTATATTGAATATATGATGCTTATAAACTTTATCTGGTCTTCTTAAAAATATTTCCGAAAAACTCAGTCGAGATGATTGTCTTTTTTTTTTTTTTTTTTTTTTCAGCTAATAGCATTTGCAACACTGACCGCTTCCTATCCTACTTCCTTCATCTTCCAGCTGATAGCCTGTTTGATGGTTTGCGTATATCATCAAAATATGTTGCTATTGCGTGTCAGTATAAGGTGATTTTTAGAGAGTTCTATTAACTCCTTTATGTGCCAAAAAGTCTCTGCAAAACAACCAACCTCCCAGGACACTGAATACTGACACGGACTTGAGGTCATTTAAACAGCACAGGAAGTTCAGGTGACTGTTAGTATATCAGTTCATCTGGGTTAGACCACACTGATAAAATGGCCCTTTCAGTAGCACAGCTCATTAAAGCACCGTCCTTCCTATACTCTGTGGAAAAGATCTGAGTTTGAATCCCGTCAATGACGCGATGAATTTTTATGGGCCGTTTTTACAACGTGGTTGAGTTAGTTGGTGTCAGGTGATGGTAGCATGAGTTTTTCGTCCAGCAAATCAACCATAGAACACATGCAATTCACAGGTATAATCTATGCGGCGTTATATGATCTAAGTCGCTAATGCGCCTAAAACCCTACAACAAAAACAGCTACTAAATTTCAATCCCTAATCTCGAAATCAATGTTTACATTACACAATTCTCCACTGATGACTGATGCCATTTACTTAGACAGACCTTACCACGAACTTAAGTTCTTAGCCCCTATACTAGTTGTCGATTTATGGTGGTCAACGTAATTTAGGAATCTCCTTCTCTGTTGAAGTTGAAGCAGAAACACGGACTCTGCAGGACAATGGACTTAAAATTTTGAAAGAAGTATTGTAGGAACCACAGAATGCTACCAGAGGATTCAGTAGACCCAACTTGAGACATGTTTCTGTTTGATTGGTTTCTGGACTAGTGACAATTCTCTTTTTCTCTCTCTCACGACACTCGCGCACACACACAACCCCAAAAAAGATTAAATTTTATGCTAGTTGAATAGTTAAATTGTTTTATATGTTTCCAATTGCCTTTAGGAAGATTTTTCTTTAGTAGGGACCCATTTATTCCCTACCCGGTGACGTGACCCCAAATAAAATAGATATAAATGTATGTGACCTATTTACCTTTCGACATCGTATCTGGTATCGTTTGTATACGAATGTAATGTTCAGATATGTTCTATTAATGTATGACTTAAATTAACGAATATTGCAACAGCATGTAATAATAACATACGGCGGCGTCAATAATGATAATGCAGATCATTGGCTTTAATTTAACTGGCGCCATCGGTTTTATTCATGAGATAATTTATCTGATAACAAAGAAAATGTCATACTTGAAGACTTCTATTCTAATGAAAATAAAATTTAAAGAAAAAAACGTTGCTGATAAATGTCCCTTGGCACGAAGTAAATGACATGTCAATCAAAAGCCGTCACTCATTATTATTTTAGAGCCACGAATGATGCGAAATTATACTTTAAAAATAATTTTTTTACGATGGTTCTACAACGCTCAGTATCTTACAAGCCTGAAATGAATTGTACGTTAAATTGTTGGGTTGATGTTTAACTATTAGCTGAATTTTCTTGCAAATTATGAAAGATTAAACCATCACATTGTCTTTTTTTTTAACTATTGGGCGTTCAATAGAACTGGTTTTTCTGTGGAAAGGCATTAGACAATCAATGCATGTTTATGAGTTCTAATGAAAATTAAGTTATAACTAAAAGTAGACCATCAAGCAAAAACACCATTAATGAATCTCTCCCTGATCAACGCCCAAGTTTATCAACTTCAATTAGTTGGAACCTCCCCTAAATTATCTAACCCCACGGAAAGAGTCGGCCTTTCTTTGTGCTATTAAGGAATTCCCCTTTTTCTTTGAAGCTGCCACTCTCTCGGTATCTGACTTTTTTTCCCTCTCCCTTTTCTTTTTTTCTTTATATATCCCATTTAATTTTTTTTTTTCTCTGTATCAAAGATGATTAAAAGAACTCCGGGTCTCCCAAGAGTCATTTATTATCTAAACCAGGCAGAGCCAAAACAATGGTGGGTTTCAGCGGCTATTTTTCCAGGTCCGTTGTACAATGAGGTGCTGAAACAACCGAACATCACGTTGGAGTAATGCACGCAACCCATGAACTAACTCATTTAATAATGAGGGTTTGCTGACAAATCATACAATTTGTTTTTGTTCTCTGATCCCTTAATAACGTCTGCTTATTATAAAGTAGATGTAAAACAAAATGCGCTCACTTGAAGAACGACATTCTTTGGTAAAGGAAGCAAACTGTTCGCATTATGGATGATTTGGAACCACCACCTGTTGTTCAAAAGTTATTGTTTGAATTCTGCAATGAGACATAAAAAGATATAATCGAGAAACGTTTATTAGAATTTTAAACCATTTATTTTAAAGATCTATTGGGTATTGGATACAAATAGCAAACATATTTAAACGAGAAAGTGCAAAAGTCGAGTAGCAGCAATGGATTAAGGCAAATTCTTAAGACGGCCCTTTCAAGATCAACATTTTGGAAAAAAACAAACAATTGAATTGCCATTCTATAGAAACCATCCAAGAAATCCACAAAAGTCGGCAAGTATTGGACAGCTGAAGAAAAAAAAAAAAAAATATATATATATAATTTTATAAATACTTTAGATGTTTTAAATACTTAAAATTTTATATATAATGAATCATTGCTTAAATATTTTAAACACATTTAAACTATCCAGACTCTGTAACAATTTATATAAGGTATTCAGTCGAAATGCAATAATTTTTTTTATTAAAAATGAATACAGGATTTGATACTGTTTCAGAATATGATGGATGTGAAGTGTTCATCTTGTCCATGTAGATAGTTCACCAGTGGTGTGTGTACTCAATCTTTTGCTTCAGTCATATTTCATACAGTCCTATTTTGACATTCGTTATTGACTGTCTCTTGGCAATACAAAAGTTTTGATTCAAGGTAGCATTCCAGAATAAACAGAATCTCTCTGGAAATATCCATTTTACTCACTCGTACGTCACTACCTGATCGATATTATGGGATTTTTCTCGAGAAGTTGTACTGCATTAATAAACGCTTTATATCCCCACTCGGGCGCCCCTTCTGGCACAATGAAACTGCATATTTTCCTCTCTAAAACCTCACTCTATATCCAGTGACATTACATTAATGTGACTTCAGAAACATAAAGCAAAATATTTATCAAACGCTATACTGTAATTGTTCATGCCCCTGACTCAATAGGCGCCTCCGTAGCCAGGTGGGAAGGAGCAGCAGTGCGTGCACACGCTTCTTGATTAGATCGGGGTTCCAGCCCGTCACCACCAAATACGGAGGATGCGGAAAGGTCAGGGAATGACCACCGCATATTCCCGGTGCAATATGGCCTTAGTTGCTAATGCTCCTAAAAAACCAAATAACAACAAAATAACCTTGACTCAATGTGGTCATCCTTTTGAGTGCAAACAGAAAATTTATGTTTATGAAATCTTTATTATTACCAGAAAACTAGTAGCATAAACTTGGGATTGGTATTTTTTGGACACTTGACTGAATAGAATAACTCAAATTCTGAACTATTCCAGAACTCTAGTGCCTCTACACCCGTAGCAACAAAGATTATTGGAATTATAGAAGCATTGGTAAAAATTACTGTTTAATACAAAAGAATTTTTTTGCTCAATGCCAATTTTTTTTAAAGCTCAGGAGAAACTTTTTTTTCTTTTTTGTATTCCAAAATGGGAATGGCGAACTATGCGAGTAAACGTGATAATTATTTGACCATGTAGTGGATAGATAAGTCACCAAATCTTATATCTTCTACGCACATATCTTTTTTTCTGTAGAAAAGTCCTGAAATTTATCATAAAGCGCGTATTATTTTTCATGCACTATTAATCACAATTGTTTTCCAATATTAGCATCAAATATTTCATGAATTACATTTCTTTTCTTTTCGTTCTGTTTCGGTAAATCCACGTGCATTACATGAGGAAGTTCTGCGCTGTATTTCAACCTTTTTTCATTATTTCAGTGTCGAATGAAAGACAAGTAAATGAGATCCTGGAACTGTTGATTGCTAGCGGTAGATAAATATTTCAACCACCCTGGCGTGTCCGTAAGTCCATATTGCAATCGTTGCTTTACGGTTTTGTGCCTTCCGACATGCTGTTTCATTTCTTGCGAGCTCCCCGATTCTGTCACTGAAAGCATATTACCTGTCATCTAAGGTCGTAGGAGTCGTTCGACCTCAGCTATTTTGTAATTATGGCGCTGAAGAGGGCTGCAGAAAGGTTATTTCTTTTGTGGAAGACGACGAAAGGGCCCCCGCAGGTTCTGCGGCACCCCACAGAGAGATATTGATAGCAGACAGAGACACGAGAACTTCCAAACCAAACAAGGTAGGCATCACCTGCACTTTTCTTATGTTTATCTGGACTTTTTTGCTGCCACCAGAAAAACTTGGTGTTCGGAAGAAATGCCAACGACAGGAGGCCTGCTGTCCCCCTCCCACGTGGATTGTGTAAGTGGTAGGAGGGAGTCGTTTCAACACGAGACCCATACACCACATCCCGAGTCGAGAGCATGTAACTAGTGCCAGTGACACCAGAAGGGGAAGGATGACCGCTGTGAAGGCCAACCTCAGAACACCAGTGCGCTTCTTGCTGTCTTAATCTAAAGTTAAACTTCGATGGAACTACTTCAAATATTAAACAGGATTTCATTTAAATCTAGTTTTTAATTAACTTTAATCGGGGTTGTCGACAATCTAAGATATGTCTTTCGTATTTAGCAAATACCTGCCGTTGCCATTCTAAACAAATTAATTTTTGGTTAAGGGGGATTCTCTCTTCCAGTTTTTATTCCACATGAAGCAAGGGTGCTGTTAATCGACCTTGTTATATGTCACTTTTTTATGTTGTGAAAAAATCTTCTCATTAACCTATTTCCAGATAGACTGGGATTTCAAATAATTCTACTGATCTCATTCTGACCTCACAGTGTTAACAATAACAAACTGATTGAAATAACTAATTAGTTCAGAAACGTTGGAAATGAAAAATTCCAGCTTCCGGATCTATGAGAGAATAGTCATTATTTTGGACAGCGAGCAGATATCAAAAAGCATTTTGCTCATTGATCTTCCGGGAAGTATTAAGTTACATATAACCAATAATTTCGAATTTACTGGTACTTGATTGCGCGTATAATTTGTAGCCACCAGAAAAACGAAAGCATAAATATTTTTAAAATACAACGACATAAGTAAAGCATCATAATTCTAATATGCACACTTTATTACAAACCTCTCTAGAGAATTAGGGTCGGATTGTGCCTCTGGGAGATCGGAATATTCCTCGGTTTGCCTCTTCTCCCATTTCCGGTGGTTTCCCTAGCAGCAGCACAATACCTATTGAATATATATTCTCATGAAGTTTAAACTTTATTTTACATTATTTTTAAACTTATGAAAAAAAAAAAAACGATTGCTGGTAAAAAGATGTAAATTATTACAGTCGATACTTGTTTTAGAGGTTTTGCCACATTCGTCTGGTATGGTCATAATGCGTGATAAACTTTGATATGGTTTATTACGGCTGAACAATAGTGTGTTCACAAACCGATTTGCATGATTTTGGGGATGAAAAACCTGAAGCTGCTGTAATTCCTTTATAAAGAATTCTTGTGTGGATATTTTTCATGTGAGCATTTATGACAGTGGGGATTTTTTCTGTGCTGAATTTTCGTGTAGGCTTTTGTGATGGAACCGCCAACCCTCACTGGACCAGCGTAGCAGCGTGGTCTATTTCCCTCAACTTGAATTGTTGAGGAAGCTTCCCTCCTGCAACGGATTGATAATGGCTGCTGCTTACCCTTTTTGTAGGGGTGAGGGAAAGAGGACTGTGGAATCGTAACTGGACCTGCGAATTTCCCAAGGGCCAACAGAAGAACGTAGGTTAAATTTTTGGCTTCAATCCGACTTTTCATTCTAGAGTAATAAGCAAAATATACTTTCATTTATATGACTAAATTTCTGTGGGCGGGGATGAGGGGAGGTGTCTGGGAAGGCTATTGACTGATCTTAAAAGCTTTCCAGGGACCGCCGAAACATACGCTGAAAATATGAAAACATTTTTCTAGGATTATCTGAAATGAAAAGTAAATATAATTACCTTCTTATCAATTAATTACTAAGACTTTATTTTAACTGTATATAATATTTATTTTTATTACTCTTTTCCCGTATTACTCTTTTTTTTAAAAAATCCCCTCTCTCTCTCTCTCTCTCTCTCTCTCTCTATATATATATATATATACACACACACACACACACACACACACACACACAATCTCTTCACAAGCGAAGCCACGTTCACGAGTGTTTCATATCACACGCGAAACGTGCACGACTGTCTGAAGCTAACTTTTATTAAAATTACATTTAATTTATGATTATCTTTATTATTCTTTACAAATTGTATGTGAAAAAAATATAAATTTCATAAGTTTTTATGAAATTGATTACATGCGGATGAACTCACGGACAGATAGACGTGGGGAAGACAATAGGCGCTTATATGCTAACGCGCCTAAATATTACCTCTTTCACCAACATGTAAATTGGGAATGAATTCAGCAAATTTCGTCATCCTAGGCTTTATTTTGATTGGATGATCGAAGAAGTTTTTAGAAATCCCTTCACTCATTGAAATGACTTATATTCAGACTTCTCTAAAGGAGTAACAAGTGGCGAAATCACCGTACTGTCACAGAGGATCTGGGACTCAGGCACATTTTCACAAAGATACCATCATCAGAAAGGATTCTTCCTTGTTCCTGCAGAACGTTTGATAGACTCAGCACTTTACATTTGGACCCTATAAACCTTCCAGGGTTTGAATGAGGATTTCTCTGTCCGTAACTCTCAAAAAACAAGAGCTAGTCCTAGCAGTTCACGACCTCCAAAATAAGATGTCAGACCAGAAAGGTTCCTCCGTTCATCCTAAAAAATCTGCATTTCATACTTCACAGATATACTCCTACAGGTCTTCAATAAACTTCTACAGTCGGCTAGCATCCCTGTGATATGGTAACACTATATTTCAAGACCAGTCCGTAAGACTGTGGAGCCCAAATCAGCCAAACATTTCGAGCCATTCTTCAATGGGTTTCACATGCTAAAGCACTTTGAGAAAGCCAAACTAAACCACCTCTTTAACTACTGTTTTGGACACTCAGCTCATTCGACATTGAAAGGCAGGTAAACTGTAAGCAGTATACTTAGACTTTGAAGCTTACAACGTGCACTGAACAATTGAGACTGAGACCAGATGGTTGCCATTTTCCTGTACATCCAACCATCTCCTGATAGGATCAGGGGAGTCCTTCACGGTGGACTACTATCCACTGCGGCTCTCGTTACTCTTAATTTTATCTCTTCTTAAGGACTTCATTTCCTATGCAGATGACTTCAAGGTATTTCCTTACGTCCGAGACTCTCCAAATGCCTTAGAGGTGTCCACAGCTGCCATCCTACAGATTTCAGATCTAACGAAATTCGTTAAAACTATTCGATTGAACCCAAACACAAACCCAAAGAAGTCTGGGCAAATCGTATTCACTAAGAAAAAGCTGTAGAACGAAATCACATTTTCGTTAGACGGACATATCATCAAAAAAAGTAAAGCAACGTCTCTAGTTGAGGACAGTTTTGAGCAATCAACTAACCTTCGTCCTCCACCTCATCACGGCCAAGAGGAAAATCTTAAGTGCATTGTAGAAACAAACAAGTTTATCGTCAATCACTCGTCATGTAGTACATTGTCAAATTAGGAAATAAGTGTCTGATAGTGCTAGATCTGAAGAATAGGGGCAAGGTCCAAAATTTCAAAGCCACGCGCATGCACTGCAGCCATGGCAATGGCACACTTGTGAGTCGGTGCGTTTTCGTGGTGGAACAAGACTTGCGTTTTTTCCCCGGTGTTTGTCTTTGATATTTTCACGCAAACGCTGCACATGATCTATGTAATATGCCCCTATGACTGTCTGGCTTCTCCGAAAGTAATCCACTAGCAATACTCCATCAGCAACCTAAAAACGATGCCATCATCTTATCCGCAGAAGGAATCGACTTGACTTTCTTTGGTGAATGTGAATGTGAAGAGCTGTTTTGGACTGTTCCTTTGTCTCTGGCTGAACATGATGTACCCATGGCTCATCTATAGTCATAACCTTGCAACGAAATTTGTTGGATCTGCTTGAAAACGATGCGAATGTTAACTTTACAACTTTTGTACATTTCTGTTCTGCAGTCAACAACTTTGGGACCTTTTTGGCCTACAATTTTTCATAGCGAGAACCTCTGTTATTATGTGGTACACACGTTCAGATGAGATGCCCAGGACGCTGGCAAGGTATCGAACTATCACTCGTAGATCGCTCATCACCAAATCATGCACACTGTCAAAACTTCTAGAGTGATGGACGTTGCAAGTCTTCCACAGAGCGAGTTACCTTCTAGGCTCTCCCCTTCTTAATGAAAGGGAAGGTCATCCTCCCCTCATTGTTGTTCAGAACTATAAATCTTTTTGAACTCAACTGAAAATTTCCGCGTCAGTATGGTTTTAGACAAGGCAGATCTTGTGAGGTTGCGCTTGTAGACCTTGTAGCTTCTCAGGCAAAATATGAATTATTAGCTTTATTCATCGATTTCGAGGTCTCTTTTGTGGGAGAGCACCCTTGATCGATTACACAAAACCAATTGTCCTTGATGAGCATACCAGGCCATAAGGAGTTATTTCCTGAATAGAAATCTAAAGGTCATTTCTGCACATCAGTCTGTCAATAAATTAGAGCACGGGAGACTTCCTCCAGTAACTGTTTTGGGCTGTCATATGGAACATAGTTCTTGACAGTTGGCTCCTTCGAAATTTTGAAAATACCTACACAATACATATGTAATGACCATATTGTTGGAAAGTCCAGTTCTGACTTAGATACACCTGTTAATATGGTTCTCGCTGATATATTTGAGTGGACAGTTATAAATAACGCTGTGCACACTCTCCTTCTATTCCCTCCCCCCCAAAAAAACCAATGATTTTCTTTAGGGGAAAATTTGATAGCCAATTAAAATACATGGATGTGGTCCTTGATGACAGACTAAATTTACACCCCAATTCAACCATATGACCAACACGAAAATCAAAACATTTACTCGTTAAAATTACAATTTCCAAAGAAGACCGGGGTCCGAACGGAAAAACTGTTTAGTATAATGCAGTTTTTGTCCCCGTGGCCATATGTTGCCGACGTATTGTTGCGCAGCTCAACCAACGTAAAATTACAGCCCAAACTAATTACACCTCAAATAACTATGTTATTTGCCTTACTCTGGCCTGCAGGACGGTCCTCTTAGATCTCCATCTGTGTGTAAGGATTATGCTATTGAAGTAAACACCTTATTTCTACTAAAAATCCTTGGAATTATAACATATACTGAAGCTGACAAAACATGAAAAAATTCGTTACTGGATGAACTGATAAATATCAGGCGAAGAACATTGGATAATGGCCGTACAGAAACAGGCATTCGACTTTTTATCCTCAGTGTCACCTTTTCTATGAAAAAGGATATTTAAAAATAGTTTACTCCCAGTCTTTATTCTTTATATTTATTAAAGGACACGGTTATCTAAATTCTTAACTTGTATCGGTTCGGCTTGTCAATTCAAACTTATATTTTCCCTGTCTTGTGGGCTATGTGAAAATCGGGCACGCGCTTTATGACTGCCTTCATATGCTGACAAGAAGGACACTAAGATCTAGCTTAGCCTCTTTTGCTCCAGGACCTGAACCTTAATTCTTCTCTAGAAGAAAGCAACTCCTTGCCGTCTCTCTGAATGCTTCTCGCTTTAGAAACAGCATGGCAACAATATCATCTGCCTCTAACCCATCTAATGATACTATTGAAAACTAATGGGAAGCCACTTTTTACTCTCCACGGTTATTTACCTACCATTCCAATTATCACCTTCTAATTTAGACTCTTCAATAACACTAACCAGACTCAAGAGTAATAAAAACTATTCTGAACTTCTAGATTAGATTTATTGATGAATTTTGGCTGAATTTCTGAAACTTTTTCTGTATCCTTGATTATAACTCTTCTTTGATTGGGCTTTGTTTTTGTACAACTTGATTTAATTGGCCTAATTGGACACACGTTTTTGACCGCTGATTCCAATTTTGTGATGGGATTACTCAGTGGACAAAAGACAGACTGCGGAATTGGAATCTTAAGGAAGTTGTCAATTTACCAGAGGATCATCTCTGTTTTGTGACTCCTGACTGGACTGTCTGAATGCTGACGACGTACTTTTTTTTTTTTTTTCCTTGGGGCGGGATGCTTGCTGGCTTACTACCTTGTTAGTGGACAGGATCTGCTACTGGCTTGGGCTCCCAGAGGCACAGTGTTGCTTGTATTCAGTGGTATTGCGCTATCTCCAGTGGATGCAGTATTTTATTTTATTTTTATTTATATTTCATTTTGTCTTATATAAGGCAATATGTTTATAGTTGTGGCCCGCCTCCTAGTAGCACAGACATGTACTTCGAAGCAGCTTTCCTGGTGATCACTGCTTTCTGTATCTAAGTGTCCACAAAGACAAAAACACACAGCAGTAAACTCATTTCACGCCGTTTTACAGTGCTGTACTATCAGTGTTATTGGTTCTTGCTATTACTGCATTGTAATGGGTGGTTAGATGGGCAACTGTGCTGCGTCGCTGCTATGTTACGAGACAAGACAAAACACAGGACGCTCACCATGGCTGGGCCACGAGTCACCTTCGGCCGGTTGTTTGACCGCTGTTGAGCTAGTCAAGGTATACTCGTTACAACACAGAACCGGGGTACTTAATCATGTTGACTGCTGTCAAGATACTGGCGCCTGCACGTCTTGTTCCCACAATCATTCCACGTTCAAAGTCGGAAAGATCTGAGCGCTGATCAATTCTTTGGCGTATACACTCTGAAAATAATTGCCATGGGTGCGAACTACAATCTTATTTGAACCTTTCCCGACTTTCAGTCTTCAGTAGCGTCACAAGACCATAAATAGTGGTAAAGTCTATGATATATTTATTTACTATTATTTTTTTGGTACTACGGCACAGTTAATGTTGATCTTAAGACGAAGCCGTGTTGTGTATTGGACCCAAATGCAGTGACTCCAATAACTGGTCGTGGACTAAAGGAAAAGTTGAAATAATTTTGTGGAAAGTGATTAATGCCATTATGGCCTGGTTGATTCTAGTTGAAATGTCATATTTGAATGCCCGAATTATCGTGATCTGTGTTTAATCTGAACTTATGAGGTTCTAGGGTATTACAGAGGATAACGTTAGTAAATTAATTTTGCATAAACAGTATTTCAGGGAATTTTGGAAATTTATAGACAGATGCATATACAGGAATAGTTGATCTCTGTGGTCGCCCATTAGGTCTAACTGACGTACCCTCCAGCAATTTATTTCTTCTGAAATACACGGTTCTCTCATTGTGCTATTATAAAAAATTCCACTTCCCTGTTAATTTGATCATTTTTAATAAACTTTTCTTTGGCAAAGTCGTATTTCCATAAATTGTTTTTCAAGCTGATTTTCAGCGTGAAGAGAAAATTCGTGTTGCCGTAACCTTTGTGGTAAGAGTGAGATAAGATCTTTTTCAAAGTTTACCATTACTCGATATAGTCTACTATCAATATTTCAGATCTTGTAATAGTTAGAAAAGAGGTCTAAATCAAGCCTAGACTTCGTGAACGAGCTGAAAAATGGACAAATTTTTAATTATCTTCCTTTGAACTGAACGAAAACATTGTGAAATTCCACTTTCGCTTATTATTCAAAATCTTTATTCCCAAAACGAAACATTAATATTGGAAATGTCCACTTGTGCTTCGGCTTTCAGTGGACATAACTTATTTCCAGAAGTTTTGTGCCTACAAAGTCGTTGACGCTCTCAATTGTAAAGTGTTGCAAGGGTGTACCGGCATGGTAAAGTCTCGTATATTCCACACTATTCTGTCTGTTCCAGCAGCAGCGTCTGCAATTTGAAATCTGTCTGGTAACAGCAGAAATCTGATACGCAAAACTAATTGGCTGACAGGTTGATGAAGTGATCCCCTTTATCACGAAGAGTTGTAGGAGCAGTTGAAATACCATCGATTGATTAGATCGTGATTGACTTTTCGGGATTTGATAAATGACAACCAGCTTATTTTTGTTCTATGTCTCCTGGGTGTTCCCTCCCCCCCTCCTTTTCCAGCACACGCGCTCAGATTAACACTCGTTTGTCGAGGGCTTTGACACTTGAAACTGAACAGGAGTTACAAATGCGAGCAGATTATAAACGGACCGACAGCCCTGTAGTTAATACATTCTTTTAATGAATCTGTTAATACGAAGTGGAGTGAGTAATTTTTATGGAGGAGGCTCAGAATGCTTAATGTTTCGATGGTTTTATAACGTTATAAAAGTCAGACTAAGATTGCCATGCGTTGGCCAGAATCTCATTACATATGCTAAACATGTCTGATGCAAATTTCATGCATTAGCACGCATGTCTGCCGGGAGGATATTGTGTACTGTGCTAGACGGTTGATATACGAGTCCCATTGAGGGAAAGCCTGTAAGATTGCGTTCGTAGAATGGTGATTATCAAAAGAAGTCATTCCGCTTTATTAAATGGAAAAGTGGAGATAAAAAGGATTTAATTAAAAGGATGTAACGTAAATGTGTTCGTGCACTCTTATCTTGACGCATTATACAAGTTGTTTCTATTCCAGAAGCACGCGAGAAGGAACGCAATTCAGGACAGTGGATTTAGGACCGGCAACGACGTATATCGACAGCATTATAAGACCGCTTGGATCGTACATTTCCCATATAATTCTTCCGCAGTTGAATATACTGCATTAGGCTTCATATACTGTTACCACCTTACCCCATTATTAGCCTATTTACCTCTACTCCTAAAGATTTCTAATGGACATATAATATTCCCTTCGCTGCTGCCAGATGACTTCCTTTTATATTGTTGTACTTTCACTCGAAAATAATAATCCTGTTTGTGATATACAGTATTACTTTTTCCTACGTGGTTATGCTTCTATTTTCATTCTTCTTAAATCTGTTTTCTAAATAGAACAGAGATGTGGGACATGTTTCGCATACTTTGGCATAAAAATTTTGACACCCACAAGAATTCCCGGAAAGTTTCCTCATATTTGCGATTGATATAACGCTCATAGTTCCCCTGTATTCAGGTTTTGAGCATTATGCCCATTTTTATTGCTTTTGTATGCACCGCACTGTGATTAATATCCGAAACAGAGAAAAATTATATAGTCACATATCAGTAATCGCGTGAGAAATGCTCGAAGAGAATTGTGCAAGAATACTTCCACATTATGGATATTTTGTAGACAAATGGAGGAAGAAAAGTTGGTGAGAATTGATTTCTATTTCTGTTGCTACGTTTTCGTTCAAATTGTTAATACAATTTTGGACTTGTTGAGGTATATTAGAACCACCATCTTTCTGTTTCAGCCGGTTTAAATATTTATATTTTAGATTGGATTAATTTATTCTTTGCGGTGCTTTTATTTTCATCTTTTATATCAAGAATTTCGATTTGTTCACGAGTTTGTACAAAGATATCGAAAGATCTTGAAGAAGAATTGTACTCTCCTCAAGGTCCGTACGACATCCACAATAAAACTACTTTTAGTTACGAAATACATAATTGAATAATCGCTTTTGTCATCGAGCTGCGCAATTCACAAACTTCACTATTGTGGAGTGGGATTAAATTCCAAATAAAGAAATTAAGTAGTTTAGCAGCGAGTGGTATGATGGATAAATGAGTTCAGTAAATTGCCTTTATTCCCTGTACATCATGGAATCCAATTGAAGAGGTTGAAATGAGGTCTCATATCAAATCCAATTGAAATGAGAAAGCTTATAATCGGAAATGGAGTTTATGGATTAAATAAATTAACCAATGATCGTTAAGTTTTTATTTTTCTTTGTTTATTATCACACCATATTATCTTCCCGCAAACTTAGAGCACGTTGTAGCTTCGTTTTAATATTCTCAAAAACCAGTTCGCGTTCCGTACTTCATTTAAGATGAAAGATATATTCTGTTGTAGTGTTGGTACCTGGCCCTTAGCAGATAGGAAGCGACAACACCTGGTCACCACGTCCCATCCCCACCACGTGGTGGTGATCAGGATCCACTACCATCTTGCTTGTCTATACTAGAACAGAGTTGCAGGATAGACAATAAAAGAAATGGGATATAGTGGGAATAGTTGAGGTCGGGTAAGGTAGGAAAGAATAGTACAGTGGGGAGTCACTTCAAATGACCCGCCCTAGTAAAGAGAAGTTAGGAGAAATTTAGCAAAAATAAAAGAAGAGAAACAGTAGGTGGAAACAGTCTTCAGTCATAGTATCCACTTCTTTTGGCATTATCCTATAATTAGGATTAGCAGAATCCTATCCTGCAATCATGATTGACAACTGTGAAGGATCTTCCTGAACGAAACCCTCAACTTGAAAGGTATATCTTTATCCTACTATATATAGTCTCTTAATTTTCCAGACGATGGGAGCTACCTATCGACAAAGTTGAATACCTTTTCAACAATCCCATAAACTTCATGGGGAAACCAACGTTTCCAGTACAACAGAAATCGACACCAATCAAATCGCCAACAGGAATCCCAGGAAAACACAATTTTGCATATTAATTACGCTAATTATAATGTTCCAACCCTGCAGGTAGTTAAGATGTCAAAACTTTATATTCCAAACACGATGCAACACTCAATGTTCATGTGACACGATGCCACGGAAGTGTGTGTAAGAATATTGAAACTACTGGTGAAATAAAGCGTACAGCAGAGGAGGTTTCATCTTTTTGTCTGGAATTGGTTAAAAAAAAAGAAAAAAAAAAACACGTGGAGCGAAATAATGTTTTTGTAATTTCTTTTTGTTTCGTTAATGTTTTTGTCTTTCTTTATGCGAGACTGTCGAGTCGTGACCATTCACCATTTCTGCATATTTTCCCACCCTTGAGATTCACAGAGCATGGAGTCTGCGAGGTGTTTGGTATTTTGGAAAGGTATCGGAGTTATATATGTGAAACACTTGTAACCTCTCGGTAACGAACCATATAGACGGAAGAGGGTCATGGCAGGAAACGAGACAACGGCTAGTGTTTCCCCCTAACCCCCACCGAAATCCTACGTGACAAAGCTCTTAACAAGACTATCCTAGCTGTATAGATAAGGTAATTGTGCGGGTGGGGAGTGCCTAGCATCGTCTTTTCAGAATATCTGGGATCCGCCCACTCCACCCACTTCCCGCGTGCAACGTCTTCACCTACTGGAGCGCCACCTTTTAAAGATGGATTGACATCACTCACCTGGGAGATGATATAAACGACTGTAGCTTAAGATGCACTCTCGAACGTAATTGAAATCTCCCATCCTGTCTATGAGATAGTCACGTGCATCTCGCGAACACTCCTTGATCGTATTTTACCGGGAAAACGGAAATGCCGATAGACTGCAAGAAAACTGGGTCTGATATATTGAAGCGTGTGTGGTCTCCAGCTGTGAAAGAAAATGCTGGCAATTTGGAAATCTTATATCATAGGACGAGATTACTCGGGAAAAATTATTACGACGTTTTAGTTAGGGGGCTGTTGAATTAAAAAACAACCATTCCCTAAGACGGGAAGGTGTCAAGAGGTCATCTGATTCATATGGCTCTATTAAAACCGACTGCGGGACAGTCTCCTAGCTGTCACTGTGGGTGGCGATGGCCAAATTCCCCCCGAAATGAATGTCTGACTCTGGACAAAATAATAATCAGAAAAATTGGTCCCGAGTTTAGTTGAGTATTTTAAGAAGTATATTGCCTTCTCTTAGCAAGTAGTCTAAATCTACTGATGCCTATCTTAAGAAGAATACAGAAATATCACCGTATTTAGCAATTACGTTGACTAGAAAGACGGTTAACTGAAATCGCATTTGATTATTCAGAAGAAATAGTTCTTTATTATATTGAGTTTACTATATTATATACGATAAATATTAATAATTGAATGTAGGGAAATTCGAGAATAATTAGTGATCAATTTCTCCACCTGTATACATTTATTATTAATAAGAGTGGTTAATTATAAATAGCTGCATTACAGTTGACTGTGTATTTTATTTATTTTTATTTTTTTGATCCAGTAAATTAAATTGACTGGGAGTCGAGTACATGCAGCCGGAAGAATAATGAAATAATTGTTGGATTTTTATTAGTCAAATTTTAATGACATTTTGAATGGCCTTGACAAATCTTTTTAAAAGGTACAATTAATAAAAATTATATGCTAACGCGCCTAATAAAGAGAATATTTGTAACGGTATCGCATGTTAGCGAAAAAAATAAACGAATCATTTTGTCATTAATTTAAAATCATATAGCAAAAGTATTCTTTTTTATTTCTTATTCCTACTAGACTGACTAAGTTATATGAGGCTGTATAGCCTGCATAATGTCAGATACAAATAAAGTCTACACGCGAACACAGGCTGTCTGTAGTTATGAAACACAAATATAACGTCCTTGCACCTTGAAAGAAGATGCACTACGTATTGGGAAATGTGACCTTACAAGGTCATGTTGCCCAATACTGGTACTCGAGAGTACTCTGAATGCCAGAACATAAAATCACCCGGAATAGCGGCTTCTCTTTTTTCTTGTTTCCTGTTTTACAAACCAGCTTTCGCCTACCAAGTTTTGTAAATTCGTGGAGAATGTGGTACGTTATCGCGTTACAAGGATTATAAATTAAATAGTGGATATATACTTCCTTAATTAGTGCTCCCATTGCTTATTAATTACATTGTTTTATGTCACAAGGTATAGATGTTTTGTACGCCTAATGTTTTGCTGTTATGCAAACCAGCGTGTAGAATTATGTCGTTTTACTGTAGTGAAATTGGAACAACCCTTTTGAAAATTGCGATAAGGTAGTTTTCGGATGAGAGGGATCTGGATTGGTTGTCCTTCACGATGGCTGGCAGCCTTTCGTGTAAGGCGAAGTTGTTTAATCAACTTTGCTTACACGAAAGCTAGTAAGAGTGCTAAGATTATGATTTACAAGCAAGAGGACAAACGGATGTATCTCACTTAGCCCACGCTTGTGTACAAACATGGCGCTACGTGTGTATAAACTGCTCGCTAGATAGAGCTGCGATCAGATGGGTAAATTCAGTTTTTAACGAGGTTTAAAAGTTTTGTATTGACATTTCTATCACGTGTTTGCGCGAAAATCAAGAGGATCCAAAAATAAAATTGCAGCTGCCAGTTGTTGAATATGTTATGCCGATAAGTAAAAATGATTACGGCTAATCAATTTAATATATATATATATAACGTATTATTTAAACTCTTCAGGATAATTTAAGTAGGGTAAGAAAAATTAACCATAGCACGATGCAGTTATATTGAAAAAGTTAAATGCGAGTTAAACATTTCTTTAGCTAAATTTTAAAAATCAATGCTTAATTTTAACTCATCTCAATAATTAACGCAGTATTACCGATAACAGATGAGTCAGCACGTGAGATGAATGTTTAACATTAACAGACTTAAGTCATCTTATGATATTAGCTTTGACAGCCAGTTTTTAAAATAGTAACAGATCAGGAATAACTATACGCTGATATATAGTTAGTTTTGATGAACTTATTCAGTTGGACCGAAGCATTTTTGATGAAACTGGCAATGAAATGAATGTTTGCCAAAAATTCAATCATAAAAGGCGTTAACCTGCAACAGACCAACATTCACCCTCCTCCTACATTGCCATACAGACAAACGAGTTGCGATACATTTGTTGATAAGGAAAACAATATTTTTGAAAAACAAATTCTTCGAAAACAGTGTTTTGAAAAACGCTCCTTCGAAAAATAATTCTATGAAAATACAGTTCTTGGAAAGAATCCTTCGAAAAGAATTCTTTGAAAATGCAATTCGTGGAAAGATTCTTCGAAATATTCCACGAAGCAGATGGAATTGTTCGAAATACATTTCATAGACGAAATGAATTTTTAAATCGATAAAAAAGTAATTAAAAAAAACCAACATCTGTTCACAGCAAGAAGCTTCTTAAGCAACCAAAAATATTTTTGGGAGTTAGGTTTATATCTGGCTTGATTGTTAAGACGATATTCGCGACTTTTAACTGTCTGTCTTATATCTGTTTTTTTTGTTTGCTTCAATAGGTTCCTATTGAAACCGGTTCTAAAGATGGGGCTATTTAATTCATGAATGATGGATCCCACAAATCTTGAACCAGCGTTCTCAGAGTTCGAGTACCCCCTCCACCCTTTTCAACCCATAAACAGAGATTCCAGTTATTCTTTGATTAACTGTGTGATCTGAATTCGTTTAAAAGTTCTGGTTAGCTGCGGTTTTCTTTGCGCTAACAAGAGGGGGCGCAGACGTCAGCACTGGACTGCGGAATCTAAAGAATTCTGTTCTTTCGTTCCGCACACAGCCCAACCACAGTGCTTTTTTTGTTGTTAATCTTTGTACTCTTTTTATTCTCACCGGACATGGTTCCATGTGAGTCAAGCTATCTTCGTTCTGGCTTCCTGATACTTCACTCTGGCTCTGTGAGCAACTTGAAGACTGGGAACGTCCTGTATCACTCTCCCTACAACCAGGACCTTCGTCTTCGGCTAGCTGCCTCATGCAGTTTCTTCTCTCCTGGTCACAAAGCTGAACTTGTACATTCCAAAGATGCCTTCAGTCAGTTACAAACCATTGCTGACAATGCCTTTTCTAGACGATGTGCACTACTGATGTCTTCTGCTTCCTGTGTTCCTGAGCCTGAAAATGGGACGTCCTGCAACGTCCTCCACTGGATCTTAGAATCATGCTGTTCACATTGAATTTCCAGTATGACATATTCTAACTCTATTCTTTTTAATCCTCTTTCTTCATTTTCCACTTTTCTGTTTTCGTTTTGTTGCTGACATGTGTTTCTTTTAGGCATTGGGGTTCATTTGGTATCTGGCTTTTGTGTTATGCTGGCGCTGAGCTGGCTCCTACTGCGGGATTTATTTTCTTTACCTTTTTTCTTCTTTCTTTATCTTTATTTATTTTTTTGTGTTAGTCCTTTTGAGGATAACTTTTCAGAGCTCTAGCTTTCTTGGGACGGATTTTTTTTTTTTATTATTTATTTATTTTTTGCTGGACTTTAGCCTTATGCTAGAGGCGGGATTTTCTGATGCCTGGATTGCTAGCATCCGCAGGTCTTTCACTCCATCAGTCGATGTGGAATTTGAGCTGCCGGTAAACATCACCAGGGAAACGTTGGTCCCAACGCACCAGGATTCCTAGTCCTTGCCAGAAAAACATGCCCCATATTAATCAACCACCGCCACCATCCTGGATTATGAGCACCATGCACGTTGGATTCATGGACTCCTGCATAATGAAATCCTTTTGAAACTCGTTATATCTTTACTACGTCTCATAACTGCTACTTTAAAACTTTGACTTGCACGACCAGATGTAAAAAAATTACCACTTCTCTAGCTTACGAAGCTGTTCGGCTTTTTATACAACAAGCTATGCGTCATAGTTCATTACGGATTGAATTGTCACAATTCAGCGAACACTAAGTGTATGTGCATAATTCAACACGATGGGAATCAAATATGAACTTATGAACTCTGCTGTATAATTGCAAATAATTACTACTTTATTTTATATTAGCTAAAATTATGCTAGTGACTTAGTGTTGCAATATTCATAAAGGCCTGCATATGTGAAAGAATAGTTTTAATGTAAAATTTGGTGATCCCACCTTAATTGGGACCCCAGGGACACGCAGCAGTAAATTCGCTTCTGCCAACAGCATTATCGTTTGCCCAAACTTCGTAAAGTTATTCTTCCAGTAACTGTTTTCGAAGAATTTTCAGGATGGCCAAGCAAACAGCAGAATGCATCCAAAAGTTAAAATTTTAAAACATGCCACATCGGACTTGGGTGATCTTGAATCGTTTTATTTCCACATATTCGGCCTACTTAAAGATGAGGTGCAAGTTACGAAGGCTCTGTATAACTGCTTACACCCTTCCCGCTTCATTTGAAAACTTCTCAATGGTTGGGATAAATGAGTACAAGTAGGAGACGATTTAAAAACAACATTTTTGCGTTAATTTTATTAGATGACTAGCCCTCATAGTTTAGCCTTGTCCTAGAAGCATAAAGGTTTCTTTTTTTGGTTTTTTTCTGGCATAAACGACTTGATATATTATTGTCTTCACACGTTCTTTTAAATTACATACCAGAAATATGCCAGATCTTTTCGAAAGGAGAGAATCCTTTCGAAAAAGATAGCTTACGATTACCTCATTATTATTCTTTCCATTTGTCTACTTAGTATGGGTAATCTTCCGATCTAAAATAACGTGGAACCTTCCCTTCCTTTAACTACGTTATCTACCTCAGTAAATTGATGAGCGCGATCACAATATTATCCGAAACTTCCAGATATGTTAATCTATCGTGCAACAAGCCCAACTGGAGTCAGACAGACGCCAACTCCAAGAATCCACCTCTCAAAATTAAGATTATTCGTTCGAAAAATCTGTTTACTGATTTCAGAAACAAACTTCTTTTGTGTACTTCTTTCTGATTTCATGCTTTCACTATTTTCTGACGTTTTGATTTATATCTTGCGACCTTCTTCGCATCAATAATAAATGATTCGAGAGAGCAAGCGTGATGGGCCCACGGTACAGTGATTTTTAAGTGCGTGTACTTTAATACGCACTCAATTACAATGTCAAACGTTTGTGATACCAGTACTGCGCGCCATTGATCAGAACGTCAGGAATCTGGCTTTGTGATCCGGGTACTAATGGACCAGCCGCCATTCAGATTACTGCCCGAGTCGCCGCTATAAAATGGAAATGAGTAACGGGCGGCACTACATCTTTACACTGTCAGCCGATATCATCGTCATTCCTCAGTTGCAAGGGCGAGGCCGCCGAACGACAAACTGTGAACAGCGTTTACATGACACCCAGAATTTCGTATTCGCATCACGATTGCAGCAAGTAGTTTGGTAGGGACTAATAAGACAGCTCGAATTGTTTGTCGGGTTGAAGTTGATGCAAAACGTCTTTTAGCCTTTATTAAAACTCAGATCCAGAAGTATTGGTTGGGATCTTTGATGAAGGGTGAGGAAAATATTTCTTGGAGGTCACTTGTAACCGTTGGTATCCACAGACTCTGTAGGAACACCTGTTTGAATTTTTGAAGTAACTGACAAAGGAATATTGCCGTATCTGTAATTCTGTGGCCTTGAAAATAATGCTGCAGAAAAATAGTAAAATTTGCCATTTGCCTATTCATCATAATCATACATAAATTCTGCTTAATTTTTAAGAAGTTAATTAGAAAAGAAACGACGGTTTTAATATCTTAAATTTTCGAGATCTGTTGATCATTTTGGTGCCAGATCTTTCGCTTGTGAAATGGCATTAGAGGAGCGAAAGCATAGCTTACGATTAAGTTCCATGTCAAGTCTCTTTGGAGAAGTATTGTTTATTTGAAAAACGTTTATTTGTTTACCACTATGAAAAACGACTCATTTACTTTATGCTAATTCATTAAAAATCCAGCACAAAGTTCTCCACTGTTTTTTAGTAGTTAGAATAGACATGAGGTTTTGAATATAGTAAAATGGTTTTAATGAAAATGAGATGTTTTTCTACCTTGCCATGTTTATCCTATATTAATACTTGTTTGTTAATATCCGTGTTTTTGTGAAATGTTTTGATTACAACAATAATTTGAGGCTAACGTTTACTGTCTGTATTGAAGGGATATTTGATAAGTTACGAGACTTTACCTTTTATTCGGAATCTGAACTGTTTCCAACATTAGGAAGGTTACTTTTCCAAATAGCGAACTTCACATAAAGTTAACTACATGCAATGCTATTAACCCCTCGAAAAACTTGCAACAGGGGTGTTTTTCGATATACTCTTCAGTGTATCCGCCGTGGCATTTTTCACCTCCATGTCGCTACCGATTTGTGACCTCTTAGCTCACATTTTAAGGTGGGAAACGCCTAGAGAGAGATAGTATGTTCTAATGATGTAACCCCAGTGTCCCTTAGTACCACATTGTGTAGTGTAGTTTAGAGTTATCCTGTAGCGGAAATCACGGTTTTCTTAATATCGATGTCCCTTTTTTCCGAATGACGTCTTTCCAAGTTATATCGTAGCGGCCTCCTGATAACAACCACCATTTTGGATGGAACATCTAGTATTTCAGAATGTTGCCTTTAGCGTGACGAAAGACTATCTTTCCTGTATTCACAGTGGTTATAATCACCGTCCTCCCAACACCTGGTGGAAAAGGCCCGGGTTCGAATCCCCTCAATAAAGCCAGGGACTTTTATGGGGGTTTTTTTCACTCCGTGGCTGAATTAGTCGGTCTCAGACGTGGATAGCAAGGGTTGTTTTTTTTTTTTTTTTTTAACCCGGAAACTCGAGTTCTTCAAAACAAGAAAATCGATCAGAGAACAAACGTAATTTATGATCATTATTCATGGGCAGACGAGTTTGTTCTCGGGTGACCCTAATACGACAGCTTTGGGCTCGTTATCTTGATGGGAATCTTTTAGTCAATACCAATTCCTAGTCTGATGCGAATTCCCTGATCCATACTGCTGTGGAGGGCGATATCGGAGTGATGATCATTAGTGCACTAAAGCACCTAAATTAGTTCAGCTTTAATCAATAGCAGAAAAATGTAATGAAACCATATCTGTACCCTGTGCTGGTCAGAAGTTCGATCATTATCAAAAGTAACCCTGATTTTCCTATAGGATCTTAACCTTGCTCTACTATCGCCAGCCCAGTGGTTACGATCATTGTTGCATTGTGTAGAAACTGCCTGAGTTTGAATCCCGTCTCGACAGGAGGAATATTTAGGCTTGCGTGTGGGAAAGTCTTCTGTATGTTTTTCCTCTAGCAAGGCATTCAAACAGTATGGACAAGGTCAGAACAATGAAATTAAGTCTCCTCTTCTATAGTAATGAACCTTCTTCCATTGACTGGAAATCCTATCCACATTGCTGATGATAGCACATTGCATTCAACTTTCCATTTTGAGAAACCTTGTCCTGCTCAATCAGCTTCAACTTCTCGAAAATCTGCTACCAATTCCTTAAATGCCGATCTTCAGGTAATTCTCCAGTGGGGCAAAGACAACTTAGTTGCTTTCAATCCTTCTAAAACTCAGCCCTGTCTTTTATCTCGCAAAAAGGATTCTTCTGCTCCTATGCTTATCTTCGATGACACTCTGATTTCTAGCTAAGATGATATATCTCTTTTGGGGATCACCCTGACTTCTAATCTCTCTTGGCACAAGCACATTACAAATATTGCTTCCTCTGCATCTAAAAATCTGGATTTTCTCTTTCGCTCTCGGCGTTACTTTTCTTTCAAACAGCTGTTCACTCTGTACAAATTGCAAATCAACCCTACCATGGAATATTTTTCCCACATCTGGGTCGGTGCCCCCCAAAACCTCTCTCAGGCTTCTAGATTCCATTCAAAAGAAGGTAGTTAGGTTAATTAATGGCTGAACTCTAGCAGTCTCTCTCCACTCTGTCTCATAGATGTTCTGTGTTTCTGCTGCATGCCTTTTTCTATAGACACTTCCATGGGCACTGTTCTTCTGGACTGGCTTCTTTAATTCCCGTCGTCTCTTCCAAAGCAGTCCGAACACGTGTCGCAACCAGTCAGCATCCTTTTACTGTCCAGCTTCATACGTATTTCCTGAAAATTACAATCCACAGAAATTACAGTCCAATGTCAACAAGTATCTTCTTTCATCTTTTCAATCTTCAGCCCATGCACGGTACTAAGTACTATAGGTTCTAATCCCTCTCGTGTTTAGGGGTTTCATGAAAAAAATAAATAAATATTTTACAAAGTGCGTGTATTCTAATTTATTCTTTTGTTACTTTAATTTTTTTTTTATCATTCAGATTGCCAGTCATTTTTAAAAACTCAAACACCTTTCAGAATCGGACAGTATGTTTTTTTTAATGCATAGAACCACCCCTATAATTTTGTCGTTTAAATTTAAAAATTATGCTGATCGCTCTAACCATAATGCGCATACAAATCTTCGATATGTTGTGAATGATAATGTTAAGGAATATTGCGTTAACAATATTCCTCCATCATTCATTTTACTAATCCCCCTTGAGAGAATTATACGCTTCAATCAACCCCCTCCCTCAAGTATCTGTTAAGGCTACACCTAAAAATAGTGTACGGGTCGAGAGCTCACAGAGATCACTTTTTGAGCTCTGGATTTTGATAAATCAACGTGTGGATGAGCTATAAACGAATCCATTGATGAGCTCTTTAATGCATAGAATATGCAGCTTTCATAAGGAAAAAAAGTGTACTAGTATTTCTCATATAAGAAGACCAATAAAGAGATATTTACTTATTCTTATTTCTGTTAAATTTGTATATATATTTTGAACATCCAGAGAATAATTAATTCTTGGAATTGGAATAAACTACATGTGGAAGTAGGTAGTTTGAATAAATTTAAAGGATTGTAGAAGGAATGGACAAATGTATTGGGTAGTATTTTTCATTTATTAATATTTTTTGTGATGCTGTATAAACTTGTTTTCTTGCATCATTTTGCCATTGATAATACCATAATGATTTTTAAAAAAAAACATCACAGAGGAGGTCATCAGTTCATCGATCGCTTTTGAGTAGTCAGGTTGATTTCGGCATGACGCTTACTACAAACGTTTTTGACCTGCTCTAGTTCGAAAGAAATCGAGATAAATATCCGATCATCGATGTTTATTTAAGAGCAAATTTTGAAGCTGAATGACATTTAATTACTGTACTTCTCACCCATTAAATACAACTTGTCTAACTCCCGAAGTTAAATAGATCACCAAACCTTTCAAACACACGAAATAGACTGCAAAAATAAAAGCTTAACGATCTCCGCTTCACGTTATCTGTACCAGTGGCCTACCATTACGAGAATTGGCCATTTTGCAAGGTAATTTCTTATGTAACTTTTCGTTTTCCTCTTTTACTTTTGGGTCCCCTCCCTTAGCTCAGGACTCCGGTGCAGTTGCACTACCTGGACCCAGAGAATGATAGTCACTGATCTATATCATTTATGCTACGTAGAGGTCAAATGATTTGATACTCCGTATGGAATGTTTTAAAGGTTGTTTATACACTTTTGATATCTTGAATAAGTGCTTGGTAAAACTATGTATATTAAAGAGTGAATGTATTCTCAAAGAAATTCATTTTTCCAGTAAATCAAGACTTCCTTTCCTATGCTGATGACTTGAAATTGTTCATAATTTCAGGAGATATAGACACAACCACCAGTTAATCGATGATGTAGCAGCACAGAAACTTGCACATCTTAATTAAAGAATGTAAAAATTGAAATCGTACGAAACAACCTCTTAGCCAATACACTGACAGGGCTAATCTACAAATGTCAACGTTGATATCGAATCCCAAACGTGCTATGGCTTATTAATTTCCATCACGCAAACTCTTCTCAAATATAGGTCTTTGCTATAAACACCTTCACATGCATGAATAACACAGCATAGAATGGTGTACGAAGAAGATGACTATCGCGAAGGTATATTCTATCACCACTTATCGGGAAAAATTATCTGTAGCATTATTACATGACCATTCTCATGATCTGTGGTAGCATTTCGTTTGCTGACTAAGAGGTTTCACGCTACTGGCCAAGTCCGTGTAACGAGACTAGAAGATGCAATCAGATCCGGTGAACCATTTTGGAACGTCCGAACGGGAAGTGCGTTGGTGATGCGCCATTAGCAACTGTTGACAAGCAGTCTTCTATCAAACTGTCTGTTGCATGACGAAAATCGGGCCCCTTAGTTCGCTAATTGTGAATTGAATCCTGAATCTGCATCAGCAGATCCAAATAAAAACTCTGTTTTGTTTATTAATGTTTCATTTACCCTACGTAATAGCCTGCACTTTGTACTCCAGTGTAATGACTAATGCGTCCTCAATGAATGGTGACTCTCCATGATACGAATGCTACTTTTACATTTTAGTTGTACTGTTAATTTCGTAAGACATTAAAGATAACACGGATTCCATTGGACAAACAAGAGGTTTACTACACGTATTTCTCACTTGATATCTAGATGTTCTCGCGTGATATTAATCTAGATCCAGCTTCCAGCACAAAATGGCTAAAACTTGGCGGAAACCGCGTTCTTTGTAGGTGTTCTTAAGCCATTCCGCCTATTAAAGTTATCAGTGCTATCGTGAAATTCTGCTATGCTCAACCAAGTATGTGAGTCCTCTCCTCGAGGAAGAATACTCCCAATCTTCCCCCCACACTAATGTTGTTAGCGTAAAGAAGTCCTCCGTCACGTTATCTTGACGCTCAAATTGCCGTACCTGGCCACTGCACGTAAGGTTTCGCAATGCAGGTCAGGCCATTGAAGAGATAAATTTCCATTGACTGAATAATACAGTTTGGAAATTGCTAACAGAAAATCTGTTATTAAGTCTAATGAGTTGAGAACAGAATTTCGGGAAATCTATATACTACGGTTGTGGGGAGAGGGTAGTCTTATCACTTGTTCGTTTTTTTATCGTGAGTATAATGGTCCATGTAGAGTAATGAGCCACGCCTCTGCCACTAGGCGGAATCTCACCAAAGTGGAGAGGTTGAATACAGTGGTGCTAAAAAAATGCCGACTAGCTACAAAAACAGCGGCTTGGATTCAAAATTGTTGTTAACTGGGATACACTGACCGCATGCACTGACGAAGGGAACCAATCAAGGGGGCGGAGTTATCGAAAAGTTCGACGCTGCTAATAATGATCATTAAGTGAGCTAAGCAGTAAGGCGTGTCTGACGAAACACGGGACTAAACGGCCGTAACTTAACAGTCACATGCCACGTTAAGCGGTAATTTGTCAAAAAAGTGACCTTTTCAAATTTTGATTTAAGGCAAAAGAAGAGAAAAACCGTGTCTGTTGGATAGTGCAGTTTAACGCCTCGAGCGACTGCCATGCACTTTGATACGCCGCGACAGTTCACAATAAAGCCAACAATTACCTCATCTGTTCAGTGATGACCTTCAGATGGACGTTACAAAGAATGGCGGCGCATGTGAAATGATGACAAGGAACAGTCGCTGGAGTTCTTCCCGTATTACTCCAGGGATCAACAATTTGGCCTTTATTGAGTAATTAAGGTCATCTCAGAGGCACTTTGCCATTTAAATCGGCAGAAATTTTTATTTTAAAAGAAGATAATTGGGTGTTTTGGCCCGTGGCTACTAGGTGATGAAAACTTCCCTTCAAGTAGCCACGCTACCACATCACTGTTCTTATAGATAAAAGCAAGAATGTCGTTCTGGCGTGGACAACCAAAAATAATTGTTCAAGCAATCTTGCGCTTTATATCTGGCCGCATCCCAAATGATAATGATGATTCAAACCAAACGGGAGAGTGTTGTAAGATCGAATACCCCATTGATTCCTCGAATTTCTCCTACAGCAGTCCCCAGAGTTCCAAAGTTACATTATAATAGTGACACTGTCCCACCTTATGAAATAAGACCTTAAGACTAGTTTTGTTTTGTCTGCTATGTCCTAAATCGTAACACCATATACATGGTTTTGTTAGTTTCTTTGACCTTGCATTTCCCACCATTTCAAGTATTTCCATTAGTATCCTGTCAGTTTCGATTGACCTTTTATTCCCCTTAATTTTCCGTATTTGTGGCTTTAGTTTGTTTCAGTAATTTTTGGGCTCAATTCAACCGCTTTGGTCGAATTGAGTCCAACATACAAGATTTGTATCTTGTATGTATTCTGTACATCCGTTAAGTATGGCATCCTTAGTTTCAAATTATTCCTCCCATATCACTCTTCAATTGTATATTATTTCGAATATTAAATTACACCTTTCTTTCTTTTCCGTACTATAATTCCTTACACTGAAGTTTTGACCATTCTTCTTTCACTTCATCTGTTCTTTTCAACCTTATTATTATATTCTTTATTTCTATCCTTCCATTACGTTAAGATTCTTCCATCTTTCCTTTGTTATTTCCAAGGTTGCGCAAGGTTTCTTAGCTCTGATATCTTAATACTTAATGACTTCAACAATCCAATTATTTATTTCGACCAAGTTTTTATCCACATCTTCGCATTAGACTTTGCCTCTCAATTTCTCTACAGTCTTCCTTGCAAAATTGTATTTATCTATCGCTCGCCCTTTCCATATCCCCCCTTTTTTTTTAACTTCCTTTTACCGCTCAGATCCCTTAAACTCCTCTTTTATATCCATAATTACTATTTTATGATCACTCAATATGAAGCCCTGGATATGCATTCGATTTTTTTACACTATTCCGGTACCTTCCTCTTTCTCTTACCATTATATAACGTTTCCACACCGTTTCATATTTTAGAAATATAACGCCCACCTTTATAATTCATCACCAGTTTTCCGTTTCCCAGTTTCAACAAATTTCTTCCCTTGCGCTCCTCCTAATCCAATGTCTGTCACGCAATTAACCACCTTTCCATTTCCCAACACCACAGACTTCCATCACTACCAGATTCCTATTCTTTGTCTCTCTATTAATTATTTCTTATACTCTCACACATTTCATCTACTTCCTATTCGCCGTAATCTGATTTTGGTACCTGTACTTGCACTACTAGCCTATCTCTACTTTTATCTTCACCATCATTATCCTCTCAGTAACATTTTCAACTTGCACATATTCCCTTAATATCTTATTCAATAATATAGCAACACTATTTCTTCTCTTTTCACTAGAATATAAAATTCGCAAATCCTGACTTCTAAAGTTCCATTTCTCTTTCCACTTAGTCTCATACAATTCCACCACATCCATTTTATCCAAATCTATCATCCGTTGTCCCCATCGACCTCACATACCATGCTGCTGTCCAATTTCTACTTCCTCTGTTCATCTTCTTACAATATTCTCAACATGAAAATTGCACTTACCGACAACCTGGAAGGTCTCATCTCCTTCCCTGCAGGCTTGACACCGCTGCCATCGTCAGGGGTCCCATAATCAACATTCCTACCTTTTCAGCCCTCTGCTATCATATACAAAGGGATGCATAAACAAGTTATGGTAGCTACCCGCTGTTTTACATGCCTTGGGAGAGAAAGCGAACTCCCACTGCTCAGCTAGAAAAGTTAAGAATTGAAAAAGAAAGTGAAAGAAACAAGAAAAGGAACTAAGTCTAAAAAGAGAAGAGGTAGTTCACTTAGGCCTGTACTGTATTCACCAAGTAGATGGTCCCTGAAGTATAATACCGAATAAGAGTCTATAATTAGGAAAATTTTACGACCTTCCCGAGCCCAAACTTTGCAAAATTTTTTTCGTTCAGGGGAAAATCGAGGGTCGTGTTTGGATCCAAAACGTTGCCCCTTCTGATTTGTTTATTCCCCCGGGAGTTAACGAATTCCCCTATTACTTGAGTGCTCTTGCCTTAGTAACTCAGTGATTCTCTACTATAGTATGCATCAACAAGCTGCTTCTTTCAAGCAGACAGCGGAAAGCTGTTGGATTCTAAATTTTTGGTGATCTAGATATTACATATAACCTACATATTATGGTGATCTAAACCGTGGTGGCACCACCGTTTAGATCACCATAATATGTAGTGCTCCAGCAATACTTTTGATTAATTGCTCTTGTTCATCAAGGGGAACGCGAAGACTTAGTTTGAATCCAAAGTTTTACCAGCGGAATTTATTCTCCACGTGACGCTTTAACTGTAGATGTTGATATTTTAGTGTAAGTGCTGTAATTCTAAGAAGGAAGGTATCTTTTGATCAATATTTCATCGACTCACAAAGTATATTGACTTCCAAGAGTGCTATGAAGGTGTCCCTTACGATCTTAGGTTCTTACGATCAAATTTTCATTAAAATATGTTTCAGAATGATAAAATAATTTCATCAAAAGTCGTTTAAAACGCTAAAATAATTTAGAAACTGCTCAAAGCGATTTACATAGCTATATGCATCTGAGCTTCTAATGTATTTGCTTGGCAGGCCTGAACTAGTATTCCATAAGCCAAATACGCATATTAAAATATTTGATTCAACAAAACTTGAAATAATTATGTTTATGAGTCTGTCTATGTGGTTCACAATTTTTAGATGATTGAACAAGTTTTAGGAATGACTTATGTTCCATGTCACTAACTAGTTAACTGCACAGCGAATTCTCAATTTAATATTTAGTTAGGATCTGTTGCAGTTGCACTTTGTCCAGGTAGTAATATTGCCATATTAGGACTATTGCCCTCTGTTTCTTTAATCCTGTTTGGAATGCCCTTTCTTGTTGAACAGGGCACTGCAGTTCAATTTCTGATACTTCCTTAACCTGAAGTTTTCCTCGAACTAACCTAAGTATTAATTAATACTTCCATTAGTACAAATTAAGTAGCCAGTTTGTCTCAGAAGGTTGACTTCTCAAGAACGGACTGAACATACTGGGAGTGAACCCAACAGGAATTTCATGAATACAAATATAAAAGAAGCTGGGAATCTTTCCACAGCTGTTTTTTTTTTTTTTTTTTCTGGGTGGCATCAGGAACATCCGGTCCCTAAAAATTCACGTTTAGCTATCATCGGCAAACTTCAGGGATAATCAGAAATTAACTGCCTGAAAGAAAGAGACCTGTAACCTTTGACCTCTTAAGACATAGGGATACCAAGTCTCTGGAGAAAGAAGGGAGCTTTACTATTTTTCATCATGATCATTAACCAAATTGTCAGCACTCTGAAGATCAAGAACTCTGTACCCGACTTCCGCTTAGGGCTCTTCATTACAACCCCCCCCCCTCAATTTTCTTCTTTAGTCATAGTAGAACTTGTTAATATACAAGTTTCTTATCCTATTCGGAAATCCAAAATTGTCTCCATGTTACTGTAAACAAGGATCTTAATAAATCGAGCAAGTAGATGATAATTCTGAATTCAAGGATCGAAATGTCACTCTCCTTGTCCTATTTTTGAATTTCTTTCTTCTTATACAGAGACCTTTATAAGAAAGAGGGAAATTCAAAATTTGTCTAAAGTACCACATGCCGATGTGGGTTGAATAGGGGATACAAACAAAACCTTCTCTGGTGAAATATACGATTTGCTTTAAGCAGTTATTCTCTGTCTTTTTTTTTTTTTTATATTATCCTCAACAGTAAATGTCTTATCATATAATTTTATTGTTTCATCTTCGCGAACATCCTAACGTAATAAACGTCTCGTGTCATAAAGAGCAAAACGAGAGGACAAAATTTATCCCGGTTTCGAGATTAGATAGAGAACTGTAAAAGAGTAGCCAGTTCCTCATTTCTTGTTCCAACATGACACAACAGCAGACGCATCGTATTAAACGTAGCATGACGCAGTACTTTCCATTCTCCCCCCTTCCTCCGCTACTAGAATTGATGTCGACAGTATGACAGCTTGAAACGCATCCTGGAGCCAGAGGGGTTGTCACAAACTTTACAAGTGGCCTCTGGGTGGATTTTGGAGCAATTTATCTCTTTCGATCTCTCCACTTTCTCGTGCCTTCGTTTATTCCCCGCTATCCCACAGATATCAGTCTTTGCTGTTAACTGTGCCCACCCCTTACATAAGTAGGAAACTTATTGTTTTTTTTTTTTGCTACGTTTTTGTTTATTTAACAAAATTCAAGTCCAGGTTCGAACTTGGGAAGCCTGTTATTACAGTAATGACACGTTTCTCCCATTGCACGTAAATGGGGGAATTATACCCCGCTGTCCGTATAAGCGATGTTAGCTTTAGCATGCGCCAATGTTTAATATCCCGTCAAACATTATTTCCCCAATGACGTGTCTTTCACTTAGTTTTGCCAGTTGCGGAGACCTCCCTTTGTGAGTGCCGAATTCAAACATAAAATTACCACAGCTTGCGTGATAATCCAGGGTATAAAAGCAAGTTCTCTTAAGTAGGTCTTGCTTTTGAAAGCTGCGGATACTGTAAGTCATTTACTATGTGTGAGGTGACATAGTTAAAAAACATTAATGATACACATCAACTCTTCTATTCCGAACTACCAGCCATTATCTATTTCAGTAATGACAAATTACAAGTCATGTTTAGTAGCTGTGAGAACGGCACTTGTGAGAGATTCTTACTTTATTATTTTAAATAATTTGTTGGGCCATCAAGCAAACGAATGTTTATTTGATGACTCTTCTGGTTTAAAACGCAAAGCATTAATTAGCTGTCCTGATTTGTTTTTCGCTGTTTCTCCTTAAAACAATAGACCTATACATCATCACTGTTCTGTTAGCCTAAAAATTATTTAATGTAAAGTAAATAAACTTCTCGTGAACAGCATTAAAGATAAGAATCTTTCGGAATTTATTATTCCTTTCAAGCTATGCATTCTCTTATAATATAGTTGAGTCAAGAACATGGCTATATTAAAGTTCCTTCTAATTATGTCTTTTATGCCCAGTGATTTTTATTAAGGATCGTGCGTTGCTAATAAACCACACTTTATTATGTAGGTCAATCTCTTATTTACTGATTACTTTCCTTTAGTGTTTTTGTTCCTTAAATGAAATTACAACTATTACTTTTCCTTGTTTCGATTTTTCTTTCTATTCGTGAAGCCATTGTATAGACAGAGTAATTTCAGTGATCTTTTCTATTTCAGAAAGTTATTCGGAATCGTCTACAAGCATAACAGAAAAACAAAAACAATGCATGGCCCTCACGGTAGCGCAGTGATTAAACACACCGTTCTCCAACATTGAACTTAAAATGCTGATGAGCCAGAACCAATAATAAGAACAGTTTGGTGAAACAAGATGGATATGTCACCAGTTGGCTTTTTGGAAACTCAAGATAACTCTTTGGTATGAATCCATACAAGTTTCAAACGTTGCTCGCAATTCCACGCGATCATAAGGAACATAAATCGCAAATAAAATTCTATCTTTGATGTTCTGTACAGCAGTCTTTCACAAATAAAGGCTTAATGAAGGTTTTCTTTCCTAAAAGGTTAACAACACAACTGTTTACCTCGGCATTTTGAAAACTGGTTGATGCTGCAGATCGAGGAAAGTTTTCAGGGAACAGAAAGCCTACCTTTGTTTTTACAGAAAGTTATAACTTCACTCCCTTGTCATATATGTCTTGAATGAGAGGATAAACGGAAGGTGAATTAGGCAATTGGAGTGCAAAGTCTGGACTTCATGGATTCTTCAGTTATCGAAGCTTCTTGTAAAAGTTCAATGAACATATTATTCTGCTACCAAACTTAAATATCTCAGAAATTGCATCAGCGACGTCATCGGATCCAGATACAAGAACATCGCATATAACTGCTGGCAGAAGTCTGAATATCATACGAATGTGTGTGGTATCATTGGTGGATTGTTGACTATTTAGAAACAGTCTAGATTTTGATGGTTCAATTTTATATTGTTTATATTGTCTCATTGATAAAAGACTCAATTTTGTTTAACAGGAAAGTTAAACCTCCGTTTATCCTGTTGACGTTGGTAAAAATATTTCCTGAGGTTTTTTTTTTTCCCCCTCGGTCTCATTTATCAGGTTTTTTCCGGCACTTCATCCACAAACAGATTTTGGAGGTGAAAACACAAGCATGGACTTTCTGATGTAAAACCATACCTTTCATTGCGATGAGTAGGAACGAATACTAAATACCAAAGTGTGTTAGGGACACATGGACCAACAGGACCATATTTTATTCAACTGGATTATTTATGCGCATTCCTTGAAAAACACTACTTCTATTTAGTTTGTCTTTTCTGTGATCTTTTTTTCACTAGCATTTCCGCATTATTCGATTGCGTAGGGATTGTTGTTGCAGTATACTCGATTTAAATTATGATTTTTCTTGCATTGCCAATATAATCAAATATTAACCCCTCATTTTTCTGAAACCTAATACCAAAATAAATACAGAAAACTGCACAAGCATTCCACTGGCATATTCGGATCTCTCTTCCTCACACACGCACACTAGTGAACTCAAAAACATCCTATAAGGATGTTGATTTTTAACAAGCTCTGATTATTCTATTTGATTGTCTTGTAATTACTTCACCGCTTTTCTGAACACGCAAAGTGCGGTTAAAAAAAGAATTGGACGTAGTTTAATGGAGAAAATAGTAGCCATTAGAAAGAGAACTCATCTTTAATGATGGTTCCTAGCTTCCTCCCCCCTCAATCAGATAAACGAAGCAATTATCTCTTGGGTTTACGTTTAAGCTGCAGGGAATTAGGATCTCCAGTACAAACAGATTAGTGACTGAAATGGTTTAGCTGCAGGTAACAAGAATATATTAGAGAAATTAGTCATAATTCTCTGAGTAAAATAACTTTATTAGAGAGGTAGTTATACGTGTGCCAATGCGTAAAGGTTCCTGGATGTTTTCATCCGAAATAAATGTATTAATTATTTGAATATTTTGATATATTAATTGGTGAAGGCCGAATATCTGGAATGTATTCGTTGAAAATCTGAATACAATGAGTTATGAGAATTTTTAGATTATTATTGATCGATTTAATGACATTATTGCCTACCTACTTTCAGACATTTACCATGCCTCCATCGGATAACATTATAAGAGAGAGAACGTGGGATAAGACGAAGGTCATTTCCAGAGACTTTCTTTAATTGGAGTTGTGATCGTTGTGGAATATTAGACAATGGCAATCCATTAGAAATGAACAGAGGTTGTCCAATGTTTTTTACTGTAAGATAAACTTTTTTTTTTTTTGTAAAGTACGATACCTGTTACTTAAGTCGAAATCCAAACAGGCTGCATGTGACCTGTTGAAGAACAGGTTGGAACATTTCAAAGAATTGACTCTTTTATGAAAGTCAAAATATGCAGAAAATTTGAGAAACCTGTGGTGGTTATTTTATTTTAAATAATTTGATACATGGAATTATTATTTTTTTCTTTTTTGCTAGTAATCAAATACATAATGATCTCTAAACTTGCAGGATGTGCATTTTCCAGCTTGCCGTTTAGACACGCCAATTCGTTACAGAACATTCAAAACAGCTGCATCTGACAATTCCGGTATCAGTGCCCTGCTCTCCAGTTGGGTACGTTTTTTTGTTCGTTGGTTGAAACACATGTGAGATAACACATGGTCCAAATTTCCATACGGCATTCCATTTCGGAAATGAACTTTAAAGCTGAGGTAAGATTAGGACTCTTTCCTTCTTCAGAACGAATTATCCTGTTCGCGCACATTAGCGAACAAATGGTCCAAGTCTAAAGGGGGAAAGCATTCTCCCCTTGAACTGTGGCAGTTAATTGTGCATGACACAGACGGAAAGCCATGTTCCCAGTGACATTACCCAAAGCGACAGCCCAATACTAGGATGTCATGCAATCTTTTCATGGTCTGTGGGCATATAATTATGAGACCACGGCATTGAAAGAAATTAGAAGAAGGAATAAGATCATTTACCACAAGCCTGTATCCCGACTAATTTGAAACGCGGTCGGAATTTCTTATGTGAGTATATCTCTCTTCCTGAAGACAAGAGATGATGCAATGACGTTTCTCTGTTTTTTTTCCTTTCTTTCTTTTTTTTTTTAGCCGACAGCGTTTGTTAGCGCAGGAGTAGAAAAGAACGTGCAGTTTTAACAGCGTTCCTAAGCTAACACGAGAACTGTCAGACGGTGGAAGCAAGGAATACTTGTATGACACGTGCTGTCTCTCTACCCCCCCCTCCTCCCTTGACAACAGTGTGCAGGTGCACGCAGGGAAAGAAAATTCTGTAGACCTAGCAAAGCATTTAGTGGATGGCACTTATGTCATTCACGTGGTGGCTTAGTGCACAGATTTATCTAATCATAGCTTTAACTGCAAGACCTGCGGATAGGAACTTGAAGGAGAACGTCATAATTAGAAGATGGGGGAACGAGTCGGTGTAAAACAAACCTATCGTGTTTGTATAGGAAGAGCTCATTCCTTTCTTAGTTGTCTTCTGATATATCTTCCCCATCTAAACGAGTCAGAAGTGAATTCCATAAGAGCAAAACATTATGACAAGGTTGGAAACGTATTAGTGGTTTGAAATATTATTAGGATCACTTAGGCTAGGCAATACTCTGATCCTTATATGTAAAAAACATTCTTATTATATTATAATATTGCTAAATATTGAGGGAATTTCAATTGAATTGAAAATTGTTTTCAATTCAACTGTGTCCAGTAGAAATGTGGTGGAATTTTTCAATTGTTTTCGGTAGAAATATGGCGGACTTTATACTTCAGTAGAAATACAACGTAGATTTTAACGATTTCGAATGTGCAGCCCGTTTTTCCCCAGCAGCCTCATTTCGCATAAAATTTCATATTTTAATTTCATCCGCTTCGATTTTGGTATATCTGTTCATGTTAGTTGAACTGTTGATTGAGAGCTTTTGGAATCAATTTTCTAGACCTTGCTACAATGGTCAATTAACGAAAAATTTCTAGGCTATTTTATTCATACCTGCCTCCTGCATGTCAGTCAGATAGATAGGGTAAACCTCCCAGACAAGTCGATCAGTGTGTGAGTTAGATTACATATTAATAAACGTGTGTACTCTTTTTATAGCTTTTGGTATCTGTTGCAGCTTTTAAGATGTCACAGTGTGTTCACCAAATAGCTCTTATGTGTGCGATAATTTACACAATTAAATTTCACAGTCTATAATGATACCCCTCCTAATAAAGAAAGTATATGAACTTTAGTTTGGCTAAAAATTCGGTGATTAGGATAAGAAGTGGGTTCCTCATATTTCGAAAGAGTGCTAAATCTGTGGAATGGAAACTTGGAAATCATTCAAAGAAGTTCGTGACCAATTTTTGGGCAACAACAGAGCAGAGAATTATAAAATCATGATTGAGAATTTGCTATACAGACTACCAAAGTCTCTGTTGCAATATGTCTCTTAAAATATACATCCTTCGTTTGCCATTTAGACTTTTTTTCCAGATAACTTTGGGCAAGTTAATGAAGAACACAGTGAATGCTTCCAGCGAGATATTCCTACCAATGGAGCAATGCTACCACGGAAGGTGGAAGCCCGGTATTCTGGCAAATTATAGCTTGGTATCAAAAAGGGAAGTCCTCGATCGTAAAAAGGACTTTTTACGCCTTTATCGTAATACTTGTTAAAATTTTGTTAAAAATTCCGATAAGCGTAACTTACATTCCTCTATAAAGTGTGAGTTCTAGGGAATGTATGACTTCAAATTTGGATCCTGCTTCAAAATCCATGAGATGTACCATATTTCGGGAGGGAAAATTAAATCAAAAAGCTTAAAATTTGTCGTTCAGTGAAATTGAAAGCTCCCGAAATGCGTCACAATGCATACATTAATTAACTTTTTGCTTATTACTCATATCGTTAGTACCCACACCTCTGCCATCCCCCCCGACTATGAATATTTGTGCTCAGTGTAGCAGCCAATCTAACTTGTCAGTATCAAGTGATTCCATTATATAATGTATTATCCCTTGCCGTTTAATTGCCATCCTGCTTGACCATTGAACAACAACTGAGACCACACCTAGTGGAGACTTCCACTGACACGGATGTGAATATTTTTTACACGAATAAAATACTGGTAATAAAAAATTTTAAAATTATTTTATCATGGTACCCAATCTCAAAGGTTCGTGGTCCCTGGAATCTTAAAATTTCATAAAATTAAATATTTGTGGAAACAACTCACACGCCCCTGTTTTCGACCTCGCCTACGGCCTAGTATGCCTAATCTGACATGTTTTGTCATGTAAAGTTCCTTTTTAGGTGCAATAAGAAACCACGCAATAATCACCGAAGCAGACACGAGGCGCCAAATCTCCCCACAGATGACATCGTTGAGTAGGTAATAGTAGGAACCACTTCTCCTTCAGTGCGGTTGAAAATAAATGAAATCAGTGTTAATAACAAATCGGCAACATGAAAATCTTTGTAATCATCTTAAAGGTTTGCTCGCCTTTCAGTTGTTTAAATTGGCGCCGTTAAAATATAAATGTGGCAAATTCATTTCAGGAAAATGAAAAAAAAAAAAAAAACTGTTGTGCATTAAATAGGGACACGAGACCTTGAAAAATCCACGAAAACGCACAATTAAACTGAATGATTTCCATTAGCGTTAAATCGTTCATTGGGCAACCAGAGCTTGCCAATCCTTATCTGACACTCCATTATCAAAGAAAAGGAGAAAGATATGCAGCTTAAGGACACATAAGAGAGTAAAATCAAAGTAGAGTAGAGTAAATTATAACCTGGCAAGTACAAATGACTGACACATGATAAAGAAGAATAAGAAAATGCTTAATTTTGACCCATTTCTGATTTTTCTTCCATTGTAAAAAAAAAAATGGCGAACAGCGGTTAAATGTTTGTGAAATAACTTTGTCTTCCCTTAATGGGCACGTTTCTCATTAGGAAACATATTAGAAACATCACGATTAATATTAGTGTGTCAGATTCATTAAGGGAACAGCCTTTCCTCGTAACCCCTTAATCCACATAAAAACTGCCAGTAGGAAATTAAGAAAACGGCGAGGAATTCCATTAGTTCTAAGAAAGATTGAAGTTAAAAGTTAAAATAGAAAGCTACTCAACATTATTATTTTTTGTTTACGATATTAAGGTCAAGATTTTACCCATCCTGATAAGAATTCAAGGAATGCAGCAGAGCAACCACATCATTAAAGAGAAACAATCAAGCCTAAACACAACGTTCAGATTTTCTTATATTGTTCCTTGAGAAAGTTAGAAGCAGCGACAAATTGCCCACTCTGCAATGCATTCTTCTTCCGAAAGAGTTTTCCTTTGTTTGTCTCAGCGAAACCTGGCTTACCTCGGATAAATAAACATATCTAAATTTAAATCCAGCGTGTAAAGTTTCTTTGAATAAAGTCAGTCGCAAAAGTGGAGTTGGACTTCTTATCTCGACATCGTAAACAGTTTCCCCATATTGTATGAAGACTTATGTAGACAGAAGTATAGTAGCAAAGAAGCTGGTTGTTTATATGTTGATTTTGATCCACAAATTATTATGATCCACATTTATAATTTGAAATGTTCCAGAGAAGAATCCTGTAATACTCATTGCCTATAAAACCCGAAATGGTTCAGCCATTTCTTTCTAGTGCTTTTCTTCTTATGCATACTTCGTTCTTATTTTGAAGCAATGGTTTCTAAAGTTGTGATAAGATTCCTAGGGAGAATTACCCCCTTTCTTGAGGGCGTGACTTTTTCGTCCACCAAACAGGCAAATAGATTACAGAATATACTGATGCCTCATAACGATTTATTTTGGCGCTTCAAGACAATCAACTTCGTGACATTTTATATGAAATAGAATCTTCTGCCCTTGCTGTCATGATGATCCTCATTTTAAAACTGGGTTCCATGAGAACATGTTGAGATAGATTTTAAATGAAAAATATTGAAATGGGATTGAAAAATATCCAGAATTCAGTACTGTCTAGAGCACAGGATTTCATAGCGTGTTCCACTGAATCGTAGGTATCTATATAGGGATCCCACAGGTTCTGCAAATGGTTACGTTATTCATTTTTATTTATATATATATATATATATATATTATTATTATTATCTTTTAAAATATATAAATACTTGTTTTTATGTAAAAATATACACAAATACATTTTATCCAAATACTATTATTTCAATGAGTGTAGTCTTGAGTCGGACCCGTGGGAATATCATCCCTGAACTAGTATTCTAAACTTTTCAGTGTTCTGATTGCCAGATTCCAGCTTGCTTTTAGCGCATTCTTCTGGCTGGGATTAATGTTTCTTTCCGAAGAAATCCCTTTCTCAGCATTAGTCGTCTACATGTGATCTGACAATTGTGGAAAATTTAACTTTTATTTGGATCCCAAAGGATCTGAGTACTTTGAGTTTTAATTGTCTAAATAACCCAAAAGTATCTAGTTTGATTTCTGTTCATCTGCTCTTGCCTCGTCAATGTGATCAACTACATGTATTCAGCGAAGTATATAATTCCAAAGAGGCTTAAAATAGTGCAGACGCATTTCAAAATGCATCCCATCAACCGTGCCGATCTTTGCCTCGATGTCGATATTTCTTGAGAGTGATACACTGTTATTTTCAGTATACCAATTTGCTGTCCATTAATGAGAGAATAACAGATTTTCTCGAAACTCATCTGATGGTCTACGATCGATACGATCTTCCACACGATGTCGAACAGGGTGGGGAAAAAAATGAGCGCAATCACCGAGTATTACGGACTCGTCTGCTCAGTTATGCCATTAAGATGCGCTGCTACACAATAACGCACTCGCTTCTGCTGAATTACTGTCGTCAAGCCTGAAATCATCGATTATTTATTAGGTAATTTCACGTAATGATACATTTGTTATCTCGCTAAAGACAGAGTGCGACAGTCAAATTTCAAACTGTCTCGTGTGATCGCAAACGTCAATGCACGTGGATGTCAACTCTCACGTGTAGGACACCTTTTAATGTCAGCTATCGTGTGTCACGGACACAACTGCGGGTAACTTGGAAACAGCAGCATCGTCTGCTGCGCGTACACTGACCCTGATGGCTGAACGGGAAACTGCTGCGCGGCTCCTTTGGGCTCTTTAATTATTACTGCTACATCGGGTCACGAAATTAGCTAGTTTAATATATTTTACAGGAAATAATTACCGCCTCGGGAGGCAGTAGAATGATATCTTCGTGACACTGCCCGTCACAGCGCACATTCCGTTACTGTCTGCATGTCCTCGTAATCTAAAGTTCTACTTCCATGGGAAGCTTTGGCGTTATCGCTCAGTGTCCGTTCAGTTGATTTATACAAATAAATAAGCATCCAAAATAACTGGCATTAAACTTATTAAGTTTTTCTCACATCCATTCGCGCGTGTCTTTGCTTATTAAACTGCATATAGAACTTAATTGTAGTAAATCAAATGCATTCTGAAGTCATAAATTATAAATCCTTAATGCAGAAGAAATATATAGAACTTATACGTTTGCAAGTCATGTACGCACTCCAAAAAAAGCAGACGATTCATCTGATCACAACAATGACATTCCTACAATTATTTAAAAGCAACAATAGAATGATATACACGATTCATTTGACTGTTATGTTCTTTCAAATACTGTATAACAATGAAATGTCTTTCGATTGTTATAAAAGTAACAGTTCCATGATCCAATTCATGTCATTGTTACGTTAACCAACTGTGTGGTACTAGTGGAAAATGAAGAAGATTTGGTAGAAATTGTACAGTCATATGTGAAGTTCTCTTCTTTGCTAGCAGAAATAAGGGGTTGATTATCTCATTGTACAACGCTACCACACCCTTCTCTGCAGATCTCCATCATTCCTAAAATGAGGTCAGGCCTCATTTTAGGAATGATGGAGATCTGGAGAGAAGGGTGTGGGGAAAAAAAAAAGGATGGCCTTACCAAGAAAGGCCCCAGTTCTAAAAATTGCCGCGTCTGCAGACTAAGCATTTGCGAGGTGGTGTGATTCAGGTGTTTAAGGCTTTGAATAGATTGAGCAAGCTGATGACATTTTTCTCCTTGCTCAGAATAACACATGAGGGACATAAATTCAAATTGAGGAAGGATGGCTGCAGGACAGATGTGCGAGGTTTGCCTTCAGCCAGCACAGTGGTTGATTGTTGAAACAAACTTCCATTTGTTTGTTGTTGTGGAAACGGGTTGTTAGAATAAATTCGAACTAGACAGACTATTTGGAGAGGATATTACAGGTGATGTGGGAAGTTTTTTATTTTTTGGTTGATGCTTTATAAGCTTGCTTTCTTGCATCATTTGTCACTACGAATATGCAAGAACGCATGCTTATTGTGATATAATTAAAATATCCGTTCAGTATTGATAATGAAATAATAAAATGAGTATTATAATGCATAATATATAAAATCAACCGACTTTCAGCAGAAATGTAACAATAAAACCTTCAGTAAGATACTTTTACTGCAGCTAGTTAAGAACTAAACTGCATATTTGTACGAGTTTCTCTTCAAAGCATTGCAATTTTGAAATTCTTTGAAGAGAAAGTAGCACATGCGTGGTTGGCACGCTTAACTTAAATTATATCATAAAATTCGACTTTTCACAGTGCACCACTGGCTGGAAAACGATCCATCTGTCACGGCAAGATGGAAAGGCGGCAGTAATCTTTATTCAGCATAACCATTTGCATATATAATCAAGCTGGTCACAAAGGTCATCCGATAACAGAAATGAATCCTTCATTAATCATTGGAGATTGATGGACCGAGTTAGTTTCTTACCCGCATGAGAACCTCAGCTTGTTAAGTAGGTTCCCTGCTAATAAGGTCAAGGAAGGAAATAGAAATTTACTTCGGCGTCGATCGCAAATAATCCACGCAGCATAAATGAGTTGGAGGGAAACAGAAAAAATATAACTTTCTATGTCTTAACGATGATGTTTCAATCGAATCCAAAAATTGCAATTACGCTAATTTACAAAAATATTAGATCTTTTAATTAGAAGAGACTTTCTAAAGTCGTACCGAAGTAACAGACTTGGATAACGATATCAAGTGTAGTTCAGGGGATGGGTGTGCCTTAAATGTGTTTGACACGTGACACAACCGTAACACTATATTGAAAAACGATCCCGGTTCAGTATGATATGCATAAATAAAGGAATAGGGGTAGGTCATTCGGTAGAAAGTAGGCGCGTCCCCATAAGTAACAAAATATCGCTATTTTAATTAAAGCTGCCCCCCCTAGAAATAGAGTTCTTCCTCAATTAATGATAATCTGGACAGCAGATTTGCTGAAGAGAAAGTCAGCATTCATGAGTCCTCCCAGAGAGTATAGGGGGCCTCGTCATTTGGAGAGGTCTGGGTTCGACTCCTTCGGTGACTGGAGGAATTGTTTAACGGGTTAAGGATAGGCCTCCATTTGGGACACTATAGTTAACCGATCTCAAGTGGAGGAGATAGAAAAAACGAACAAATCGACCTTTGGAACGTGCGTTCCAAAGGTCGGTTTATTCCTTTTTTTTTTTTTTTTGAGTTTAACGTATTATACACAATAATATAACTTTTAATAAAATAAGCTTAACTTAAAATGTCATATGAGATGGGGCAATGAACAAGGATTTAATTCTTTATTTATTATTTTCATTTTAATCGTTTTTGTGCAATTGCTGGTGACGTGCTTCAGGCAATTTCATATAAATAAAAATTCAGCATTTTGTTAACCTTAGCACTCGCTTCTAAATGACCAACCACCAGTACGATACTCGAAGGCTGTCGGGTCGCCTCTTAGTTGGCAAGTCACGTGACGTCGTTAATTCAGTTGGTACTCGTAGGCCATTCTTCCGTGTAGCCTTCCTTTGGAAGTGCATAATTGTTTTCGCATACAATTATTTCACTTTCGTCTTGCCTATATCACCGTAACCTCTCTCGTTAACGTCATTCACACACCTCGGCGTTCGCCACGTGCTTATGCCGGTCCCCCGGCGCGGAGAAAGGCTTTCATAAGTGCGTGTTTTTTCTCGCACACCTCCGAATATCGTGCCATACCAGTCGTCATGCTGCTCGCGGTAATTTGAAGCGAAGAACTGACAACCGTTACATCGGAAACAGGAACACAAGGGTGGAGGTGTGTGAAGTCTAGGGAGTGGGAGTCGGCATGACAACAACGCTGTTGTGGCGATTGAATTACATCTCGACAGGTGCAATAAGACCACCCGGTCTCAGTCTGTCTAGTTAGTGCACGCTGCAAATGCAAGAAGCGAGTTTAATGATTTCGCAAACAATCGCACGTTTATGTTTTTCAGTCTACATCCACACGAAAACCTAAATATCTGAGTTAAACCTCTCATCATAAATGTTCAGACGTAATACGCGTACGAATGTAAGAGCATGCGTTAAATTCTGGTCTGTTTTTACTTCTCGGCTGCCGATGAATCTACCACAGTTTGCTCTTCAACTTATTGTTTTTTCTAGCATCAGGGAATAAATAGCCTAGATAAATTAGTTCATCTGCGAAGTGTGTTACACATCAGGCGCATTAGGAATTACATGTACTAATAATACATGATTTATAAAAACAACGAAAAAATGAGCAAAAAGCAACATACTCGAATATAATGAAATCTGGGACGTTCTACAAATCTATCTAAAAGATCCAAATATAAAACTGCATGAAAATTCATCCACTACGAACTGAGTTATTGCATGCGGACGGACACGGTGAAGGCAATTGGAGCATTACGCATTCACACTACGATTCACCACACTGCTGGGTAGATAGAAATCATGGGATACCTACCTAGTAACGGTTAGGCCCTGATAAGAGCGGTCACACAGAGAGGTATTGAGTCCACTAATTCACGAAAGCGTTCCACAGGTATTTCCATGCTTGCTGCACATAATTCCTGGGTGGAGGATCCAAAGCTCAAACGGACCTTTCCACAGCATCCCAAAGACGCTCCACAGGTTTCATGTCCAGTGAATGGGGCGGCCATTCCATGGCTGGCGGTATAATCTGAGGAATGCTCTTCGAACGATGTTCTAGTCTCCACGACTCTGTGGTGGGGAGGCGCATTGTCCTGCTGGAAGAGTCCATTGCCGTGGGTGCACAATGACCACGAAGGTCTGCAAGGATGGACACGTAACCTGGACCGTTCAGGGATGCGTCTAGACGTACCAGAGGTACGTCTAAAGCTCTATTCGCGTTTTCAGTCAGCGAGATTTCGCGATCCAAATAAGTCTCGCCGGTAGAACGACTGTTAGAAAACTAAATTAAGTGTTTAAACGCCATATTAAACAAGGCTCGAAATGGCGTGTGACGGAACACTCGACAGGATAATAAAACGGAAGGCAGTTAACATGCCACGACATTAGCGATGCGTATGACGAACTGGAAGTGTATTCTTGCATCCAATCCGAGCCCAGCTCTCTAAACCGCGTTATTATTTTGATTCTAATATTAGAATTTTACCAGCCCTACTTACTGCATTTATCAGTTGTAGAATATGTAGACAGTAGCTCCACCTTTCGGACTCCCTTCTGATTTTCGATGAGTGATACATTGGCGTTGACTGCTTCGGGTGCTGAGATGCATTAACACCTGAACAGATCTCTTCCTGGTCTGATTTATTTGCTCTAAGGGTGGTTACAACCTGCATACTTTCGAAAGTTTGATTTTATTTGTGAAAATTGTATGGTATTCGTTTGTGCGCGCGGTTTACAAATTGCATTAATACACAGTTATGTCAATTTTACAAGTCTCTTCAACCTCTCTTCCCCCCAACAAATTGGACTTGGGCACTCCCGAATTCTTTGAGAAATCGGCACCCATGTTGGCCATCTGTTATTCTCTAATAGAATATTAACTAGAAAATAACGTGATGGAATTTTTAATGTCTAATGATTAGTGTTTAATAATAATTCATAGGTAGTCTGCGATGCTACAGCAATAAATAATAAATCTAAGTGTCATTTAAAAAAAAATTCTGATGGTAACTTATTTGAAACTTATCAAATGAGTTTAAACGATAGTGAGAGGTGCCAAACGTAATTAAATGTTTGTGGTACGGGTTTTGTTTAGAAACTGCAGTCTTATTGCTAATGAAAGATAGCAGATATAAATTGAAATCGGCAGATAGGTAACGTTTCCCCAAAGCAAAACCACAAGCAGTATGCTTTCATCTTCTAGTGTTAATCAATCTATATCGTTGATTCAACAGGTTGCCTTGTTAGCGCTACTTGCTTATCTGATTAGATGTTTCTTTGGTGTCTTAAGGGCTGATCCCAAAGTTGTTGGTTTGTGTATTCTTGTCTGCTAGTAATGATACCATATACACCGAAATTGGGGTATATTTGTCCCTAAACGATGGCTGGATTCAACTTCTTAAAAAGCGATATTGGATCATTTATGTAAAAAAGCTGTTGTCAATTCCTGGAGTGAGGTGGGCAGATGATTATTGATGAACACGCCTTTTGTCCCACAGATGCACAAAGGTGAGATCCCAGGATTGGGCTGGCTATGGCAGTTTCTTAAACTTTCTCGTGAGCCTCAAACAACTCTTTCACACATTTGGTTGATTTCGCTGTCACTTGAAAGCACCCCCTATCCATAACGTTAAACAGGCAACATTGTATCTGATTGCCAACAAGTTTCAGTATCACATTGTTATCCACTGGGATCAGGAGACCAAGGGCATCTAGTAGCTTGCACTGTCAGTCCACAGGATGGTTCTGACCACGTGTGGGTTCCTCATTATCGACGTTTTCTTCCATTTCTTCTACTGAAAAGCTTAATTCGAAAGTCATCGGACTATATGACTTCCCACGAGTTCTGCATCCATCCTTTGCGTTGCTGACGTCAACTCAGTCATATTTTGTTTTGTGATCGCTGGCTTCCGTGAGGATCTTCTACTTCCTTAATGCATTATTTGTAGGGGTCTTCGCATAATGCAGGTATCGATGCCTCGTGATGTTCCCACATTAAAACAACAATAGACCTACTTTTTTAAGCGTTTTCCATACTATATGCATATGCGCCTATTATCTTTGCCATGTCCATCCTTCTGTCCACAAGTTACAACTCGTCTTCTAGTGGACGGATTTTCATGAAATTTTATAGTTGTGACTTTTAAAAATAAATTAATCATTAAATACAGTTTTAAATGCGTATTGCTTTAGGCAGTCCGTGCACGCTTCGCGTTTACTGTTATGTAAGACTCGTGAAGGGATACTTATACTGTATATACAGAGAAAAGAGACTTAAAAAATATAAAAGTATACGGATGAATAGTAATAAATATTATGCAGTTTTATAAAAATTTTTAAGTGTTCTGTAAAGTTATAATCTTAGCTATTAATTAATAAAAAGATAACTCGATTACTTTTCATTCTGTTCGTCACAGAAAAAGGGAAAAAAACAATTTTATTTAAAAAAAACGCATCTGAAGAGTAACGCACTGCATATATTAACTTTATTTAGACGTGAAAATATTCTCGTCAAATTTATGTAAGAAAATCACATATTGAACAATAGGATCAATGAATCCTCAAAAAGGAAATCTGCTTTAATCTGCAAAAGAAAAACTTATTTTTGTTTAAATAAGCTCATATATTTAGTGTTTATTTAAAAAAATATTTATTTTTGGTTAAGTGACTATATAATGTCACCATATGCAATGGATGGAAGGGTTTATATAATCTTAACAAGACCACATCTGAATTTAAATACCTTCTAAAAATCTTTTTATCAACCAAAGTCATCTCCGGTGTTGGGGCACTGCATCCTCAATGCGAACAGCTGAATGAAAATCAACAGAAAGATACTAAGATCTTTACTGCATCATATTGATATGTTTCGACCACGAATTGTGAAATCCAGACTTTTTTTTAAAATCGGAAAACCTCTTCACTAGAGGAAAGAAAGGGATTAAAATAATTTAAAATCGTCTACAAATCACAAGACTTTAATTTTATGTCCTTTCCATCTTCCTAATGTATTCCATCAGTTAGTAAAACGGCAATGCCTCGAACAACACAACGATTGTGTGCAAACGACTTATGATATGCAAATGATTTTGTAAAAGGAAGCATTTACTTTGAGTATTCCGGGATACAATCCTGTACTAAATACCCACTGTTTGTGAAAGCTCTTAGTTGGAAATTGTATCTTTCAGATTCTGTCACAAATAAATAAAATTAGCTCGGCAGATCGTTCGAAATCTAATAGGTTCATGAGGGTTGAGAGCAACACATCCTTGCAATCTCTATACCATAAAATACCATTGTTTCTCATAAGCTTAAAATGTTAGGGCCGTTTAAACGCTTTGCTAGTGCTTCTGCTTATCAAATATCATATTGTGAATAATTTAGAAAGATTCAGTTTCTTGCTTCCGAAGATGGAGTCTGAAGATGGAATTTCATGGATTGATTCGTTCTCGCTAATTTTCCTTTCTTGGATGATTGAACTGTCATAGAAAGCCCAGCAGAAGTGGTAGATGAGTTGAATAGATACTTTGCAACGAATTTTTGCAGTTTATAGATCAGTTGAAAGGCTTCAGTGGTAGGTAAGATCATGGAGTCTTTGATTAAGGACCATCTCGATAGAAACACTGTCCTAACTGGATTTTCTCGTTGGTTCGAGAGGGGTGTCTTACTTGATCAATCTAGTTAATTATTATGAGGAAGTCAAAAAACAGTTAGATTCAAGAATAATCTTTGATATTATTTACCGTGACCAGTAAATTTTTGATGCGGTTCCCCATGAAAATCTATTATATAAACTGGAGAAAGTTGAGATGAATGGCAAGATCCTCCGTTAGATTAAGAGCTGACTTAAAATAGCAGATGAAGAGTAGTATAAATGAATATACCTCAGAGATCAGTGTTGGGGTTACTTCTGTTTCTTATGTTTTAATGGCATTGAACAGAGTGCAGAGGAAGTTGTAAAAGTTTGCTGATGATTTAAAGCGTAGGAACGGTGGTTAAAGATATGCACCTGGTAATTTTGTTCAAATAACAGATCAGTTGCACAATTGATCTAAAATTGGCAACTGAAGTTTAATACTTTTAAACGTAAGGTTTTGCACCTAGAGAAAAGAAATCCAGCAGTTACAAGCTAGGAAGAGTGGAGTTAAAAGTGGTCCAAGACGGAAAACACCTAACAGTTATGATTAGTCATACAAAATTTTTCATTCAGTGAAAATAGGCGAATAGTAAGGCACATGGTATCCTGTCTTTGATATTAGCATTAGGATGAATCATATGCCACACATTAGTAGTGGCTTATGATGCCAGAAAGCAAGCTTATACAGCATAAAAAAAAAAAAAAAAAAAAAAAAAAACCTTATTTCAACCATCCATCGGCTCCAAAAGTTTGCCCAGTTCTTTATTGAAGGCACAATGACAGCTGAATGTCTGTATCAGCAATCAACCACTCGCTGGCTAAAGGCAAATTTCCTCACATCTATTCTACAGCTGTCCTTCAATTTGAATTTATGCCCCCTCAAGTGTGTAATCTGAGCAGGAGGATGAATCCCATCAGCATTGAACTTACTCAAACCATTTAAAGACAGGTGCCTAGTCTTCAGAACTTAAGCCTTTCTTGGTAAAAGCACCCATTTGTTGCCCTCATCAATCTCATTGTCCTTCTCTCTACCCGTTCCAGCAGCCCTACATCCTTCCTAAAATGAGTTCTCCAGACCTGTATGCAGTATTCAACGTGTGGCCTGACCACCGCCTTATAGAAGGGTACAATCACTTCCTTATTTAACCCCTGGCATTTAACCCCTGGCATTGTTGCTGTGAAGGGTCTATTGTATATATACCACGTTTGTATACAATAAAGATTAAAGATTATCCCTGCTAGCAAGGTTCCTGTATAATATGCATACTTATCTCAATTATATACAGGGTACAGTATATCATCGACAAGACCCCATGAGCTGCTCTGGCAGCCTGTCTGCACTGCTCTGAAAACTTCATATCTGATGGCACAATTACCCCATGATCTTTTTCATTCTCGACTACCCTGAGTGTAGTACCGCACAGTTTGTACGTTACTCTGGGGTTAATGTTACGCTTATGCAGTACTTTGCATTTATCAGGGAAACTTCAGTTGCCACTTCTCAGCCCATCTCCCCAACTTTTCTAGATCCTGTTCCCGTAGCATACAGTCATTACAGGTAACTACATTAAGCTTGTTATACCTTCATAAATATCATTGATAAATATAGAAAACAGCAATGGTCCCAACACCGAGTAGTATTTAATCAATTAGTCAGACAAGATTTCCTCTTAACAAACACATGCCATGTCTGAACTACAGCTGCAATCTTGTCTAGATGATCCTGAATTGCTTCTTTAACTAGTGAACTCATTGCTTTCCACGGAACAGAAGTTAAACTAACAGGTTCATAATTATTTGTCACCCTTTAATCCCATTTGTGAATTTGGGATACATTTGCACATTTCCAGTCCGTGGGAATATCCCCTGGATCCAAGGATGCTTTCATAATTATGGCATTGGGTTTGCTTACTTCCTTTTCTTCCCTCTTAATATAACTGGATAGATCCCATGTTCCCCAGGTGCCTTTCCTATGTTTAACTTCAACAATTTCTCCTTCACTTTGCTCTCTGTTATTACAGAGTCATTTATCTCCCTGTTAGGGTTGAATAAAGTTCTGGCCTCCACTTCTCTACAGAATTTCTCATGCGTGAACGTATATGCAAAATACTCATTCAATTTTGTCAGCTACCCGAGCAGGATCCTCGACAGTGGAACCATCGATATCAAGTGAACTAATTTGATTCATCCCCTTCCTTTTAGAGTTTACCTAAGTTAAGATGCCTTTGCTGTTTTCTTTGCATCCTTTGCCAAAGATTTCTCGTAATCTGCCTTCGCTTGCCTAATCTCCTTTGTGACTTGATTACAGACTTGCTTATATCTGCCATAGGCATCTGTGTCTCCTGATAATTTGTATATATCTCATGCATTTTTTTTCTCTGCGACGAGTGTCATTCGTTCATCTGACATCCATTTAGGCCTAAACCTTGAACAATATTTTTTAGTCGGTATGAAAAGCCTAGTAGCTTCCAAGGTTACTTCCTCAAATGCTTTCAATTTAGAATTTGCTGTTGGTAACATCATCACTTTGTCCAGCAGTATAGAACAGCCAACCCAAATCGTTCTGCGGCGGGCCGCACATAAAATAAAACAATCTTTTAAAAATGAAAAATTAAATGCCATAAAAAGTTATTTTATTCATTAATTTTTATTATCAATGAGATATTTTCTTTGCGATCACTCAATTTTTTAAAAAATCTATTTCAATATCAATATTGGTAGTTGCACATTTTAATTGATTTGCTATTGAAGCTAAAGATTTACTTTTATTAAATTTCATTTTTGAAAAGAAAGTTTCACAAACGTATGTGGATCCGAAGGTGCTCACAATTTTTTGTGCAAATAATCTTAATTTGGGATACTTTTCCCGATGCCGCATACGTGTTGTAAAAGTTGATGTGGATGTCGTGGCGTGAATGTGTTTTAATTCGTTGTTGCACTGTAAATCAGTTACTTCCATCTGCAGAGTTTCCGGTTGGAAGAAGGAAATGAGTGGTGGGGATTCGAAAAGTACAGCTGGTCTAGTGTTATATTTCTCGTTATTTATCGTGCCTAGTGCAACTAGCGAATGATTTCCCACTGACGTAGTCCGTAGTATAAAAATCATCTGTCGGGCCGCATGGGCCACGCCTGGTATAGAATAAAAAATGTCTGAGACTACAATAGTCATCTTTACGAAAGGAAAACGAAATATATAGGGCCTTCATGTACACTTGGCCCAGGAGGCCCTTGTGCCATTAAATTTCACATAAACAGATCCTTCCCAAGTAAGAAAAGGATCTTTGTATAAGACAGCATTTAGAATATCGTGTCCGGATATGGCAATCACAACTTCAAAAAAGATATAACTTCCAGAATGGGTTCAGAAAAAGGGAACCAGGTTGGTAAGTGGTGGTAATCGATGTCCATGTGAAGACTAGCTTAGAAAGTGCGGACTGTAAAACTTGGCAACTGGTCATCTCTAGTGGAGGAAGAATCTGATAGAGATATATGAATCCTTGAAGACAATCAGTAAAATGAACGAGGGTGGTATATTTTCCGTGAGGAAAGAGAGAAGAACCAGAGGAATAATTTGGAAAGAGAGAAGAATAATTTGAACCAACTCAAATTGGTAGTTCAAAAAAGCTCTCCAGTTTTGCTTTGAACTTTATCATTTGGTAAAGTTCAAAGTGGAATTGGATAGACACTTTTTTGGCGAGGTGGAGGTATGAATGATTGAATTTTGTTTTTGGCAGATGCAGAAAAGTCCGCTTCGTTGCATTATTTAACCTTTATAATTCTAATAAACGTCAGGTTACGACACTGATTATTATTCATACTGCAGAAGTACCTTCTACTATTCAGCCCCTTATTCGATATACAAAGTGCGTCAGTGTTACTTTTAACCTCATCCTCTCCCTTATATTTTGAGAAGAATTAAAAGAACTTATTATTTCAAAGTTAAAAATTAGGTATATTTAGGTTGAGGGAAGTTATATTGTTTCATATTAATCACTGCGAGTTAAGACATTTTGAAGTAATCATCTCCGGCCTTTTGTGCAACTCGAACCCGATCCTAATGTGTTGTTTTTGAAGGGCAGCGAGAGTGCGATCTACAGCTCGCGGTATGTCCTGTGTAATTCGAAGGCAATGACAATTTTCGCAATATCTGGATCTTGTCTAAATTGTTCTGGACTGAGAGCATTCGGGTTATGTCATTTATTGAACTGGGGTTTGGATCGTAAGATTAATTTCAGTTAATTTTCTGTTTATAATCAGGGACGATCGCATAAGATCAGAGGAGTTCACCAGATTGAGAGAATACACGAACATTATATCGTGTTTAGTAATTACGCGGGAATGAATCACGGTCACTCAAGCGCGTTCACTTTTTGTACCCTCACGCTTAACAATTCGGCTAGGTGGGCCAACTGAAGACCAGATTTCATCCGGTGCGATTAAGCATTACACACATAGTGCGTTTCAGCAGGTTGTTTCCTTTCCAGTATTCAACAAACCAAGCTGATTATAGTTATCAGACACCTCATGTTTGGATTGCATTTCACAGGAATTCAAAGTTTACTTTCAGAGAAGGTAATCGTCAAATACTGACCGTTATCAGTAAGGTTCGTGTTTTGGTGATATTGCGTACTCATCAATTACTAAAACTACCCACACTCCAGTATGGAATTCACTGCATATCTCTATATGATGAGGTAAATAATCCCAGTTTTGCATGCTTCCTGACCGTTTCGTGTACATGGGTTTGGCTGGAGCTTGTAACTTTGTATTCATTGATTAATACTTCCGCACGTCCCTACAGGAGTTCGCTTGACAGACTCATTTAGGAATGTGTGCTCCTCTAGCTCACGAACTGAACTGGTAATCGAAATATCTGCGAAAGGATCATTTTACTGTCCGTTATGCTCCCATTTGCTGAAATTTGGTCCTTGGCCCCAAGCTCAAGATCACTTAATCGTCTACTTTCAAAAGTCCGGGTTTGATTCATTTCAATGATCGAAGAAACTCCTGATAGCTCTTCCTCTAGGAATTGAATCAATTGATATCAGGAGCAGATTTATGGTTTCCTCCTCGATTTATTTTCCATGATACTTGTGGATCATCGTCTGAATACTTTCTTGAACATTGTTTCCGACCAGGGTGGATGTGGGGTGGCGCACCATCTTGCACGAATATGGTATCCTGAAGGCACCCACGTTGTTGCAGCTAGGTGCATCTCTTCATGCTCACAGTTTATCCATCTGATAACGGTTACTATCATCAGGAGAGAATGCGCCATGTTTGAAGACATATATCGTTCAGAAATGGTTCCAAGAGTATGAGGATGACTCGATTAAATTGGTTTGATTGGTCACCGTATTGCAGCACGATTGAATCTGCGGGATGAGGTGAAACAAGCAGTTCGGGGCAGGTATCTGCCGCTGTCCAATCCGATATAACTACAGGATGCGATCGAGCTTCCATGTTCCAGCATCCCCGAGAAACAGGTTAAATGTTAAAAGTCGTGCACCATTTCCCCCTGTGCACCGATAGGGGGGTGGAACGGTGCACGACCGTTTATTTATCATTATTTTTTTTATTTTTAAAGGAATACAAATCCGCACCGATTTCACAGAACGTGGCAGACCAATTAGAAATTAAAAAACGCATCCTAATTTTATTTATTTATTTTAAAATACAAATAGGAAACTTGATTGTCACCAACTTTTGACATGAAAAATATCGTGGCTGTGAATACTGTGTACAGATAGGATGATTTTAATAGGAGGAAGAAATCTTGAGACTCTCTGACAGACATCGTCTCAGTCTGTTCCATAGTAGCATCGCAGCTGGCGTGGGTGGATATGAAACAGTTCGCTACCTGTGGGTAGAACGTGGTATTACTGGTTTGCATTAACCTTTACCCTCTATTTTGAGTTGCCTTCCGGTAGCTAGATTAGGAACACATGTCAAACATCAATCATCGGGATTAGCTTCCTTTGCAATAGTGGCCGTACCTAAGAGAGCTGTAGTTTATAATTCATTTTAAAGAAATGTCTTTTAGCTTGGGAGCTACAGTGACATTTTTTGTGTACTAAAACTGTTTTTGACGTATGCACTCGTTTTTTTTTTTTAAATTGTTTATTTTGCATGCTAGAGAAAAAGTTCAAGTGCGTCGATCTTAAGACAATCTAATTGTTCTAATCTTCTGAAATAAAATATGGTTAAAATGCTTTGGAATAACGATGGGAATGGTTGTAGAAAGGAACCATTGTGCCACAGTCTTGAATGTCGAAAATACCTTTACTTTTTACTTAAGTGTTTTTTTTTTTTAATTTACTTTATTGTCATTAAAAACGTTTTTACTGGCGTTATTCCAAAAATTTTGTAACGAAAAACCGTCATGCGAAAAGCGTTACGGAAGTGACGTCATCTTCAGCTTCCGAAAGAAGCGAATTATTGTAACTTGTATTGTTGCAATCATACTTGTAGATACAAAAAAAAAAAACTTTCAAAAATGCGTTAATTCAAAAATGCATCTGGTTTCAAGTGATCTGGTATTTTCAGATTGAATGTAATTTTTTTCTTTACAATTAAACTCTGAGGCTGGAAAAGAGTTGTGCACATTTATGAAAACATTCTTCAACTTGGACGTGTCATCAGATCTTTCGATAAATACTACACGTAATGGAACAACTGTAGATGGTGTATTTAGTCGTGAACTCTTCAATGTAAAAAATATATATCCTACTTTAGTCATCACAGACTTTCAGTAACCGATATGTAATTATTATTAATAGAACAAAAACATTGTTATATTATTATGCACGAATTTTATTAATATCTCAAAATTAAAACGTTTTTAACGCCTGCCGATGACTCTTAAATGTAGAACACATTATGTACCTGCTACAGAATTTTATTTTGCATTTCAGATGAACTGGGAAATTCATTACGATGACATATCTAACTACCAAATGACCATGAAGAAAACGTACAAGTACGAACTATGAAGGGTTTGTACACTCGTGAAAAGGTTTTGATATCCAGTAATGTATTTCCATTAACTTGCCTATTACTAGCATGCCATTATCAGTTGTTTGTTAGCGTTTCGTACATAATTAGCATAAGCTTTTCGCAGTGTCGATGCCCATACTCCCCCGTCGTTCCCTCCCCTCTCCATCCTCGAAACTATTCATCAAGATAGTTCGCTGAGACTGATTTCTATGAAAACAGCGCTGATATGAAGAGCTGGCGGGCGTAAAGGCGTCCACCCATGTAGTTTACGCACGAGGGATCAGGAATCAGTAGTGGAGCTATCGGTAACGGCCCCACTACGTATCAGCTAATATCACGTCGCCCCTGGCGTTTGTCGAAGCGTTCCTGTGGTAGCTACGACTCCTCCCTCCGCATGCCTGAGAAAAACTGTCACGCTTTGGGTGTAACACTGACGCCTCCCTATTGCATGACTGGCTTATTAAGCCAACTCGTCGGCCTTATTTTCTGCTCTAACAAGCACATATCGGTTTCGGCTGCGGCGCTAAAGCCAAACTCCTCGGACATGCGTTATCGGTTAGCCGGCGGCGTGGTGTTCCCTCGAGAGTACACTCCACCCGGCCACTTGTCCGCAACCGCTGTCCCGGCCAGCCATTAGCAGTAATTACTGGAGGGGGCTGACAGACGTGTCCACTTCTCGACCCGAAACGAGCTTAATGAAAGGGTGCACAAACTCCCAGTACCTACGAAGGAATGATAAATCAACTAACAAGTTTCGATTTCCTTGTCAAAGCTTTGAAATATGATTGGTCGCGGAGCCATTAATTTAATTTTTTTCCTCTTTTTCTTTTAATCTCCCCCTTCACCTCCTTCGGTATCAGTGAGTGACTGCCAGACGTTAATACATTCGATGGCATTGGTAACCTTAAAGCATTGTATTCTTCCGCACACTGCTGAGAGCAATCGTAAATTCCTGGCACCTAACGAAAGCAGTCACATTTGATGTTATCCATTGATGGCCTATCGTTGGGTCAACGGTGGCGATGAATGATAATAAGTGGCCCGGCTCATAGTATGGCTTGTTAGCACCAAGAAACGTGTGATGCCTTCCAAACAAAAAGAAATCGGCAGGCAGACCTGCTCAAGTGGTTACTATACGTCGTAACATATGAGACGCCCTTTTGCACGCTCAGCTAAACACCACATCGCTATTCAAATGATCTTGGCCGCTTCCTTTTTTCCTTCGGCCTTATCTCGGCACCGAATCTTGGAACACAGACCACCCTTTTCTCGTAGACGGTGTTACAATATCGAGATCGTGTTTCTTTTACAAATTATGCAGGAAGATTTAGTAACAAATGTTCCTGAACCCATGAGATCAAGATACCGAGGGAGCGGGTCAAAATTGTTCAAGTGAACAACCTGAAACTATTTGCAAAGATGCGACTGTAAACAGCTTCCAACTTGAATCCTTTTTTTTAACCCTCCCATTTGAACTCGGACCCAAAGAGTTCAAATGATAAATCATAATTTTTGAAATGGAAGGGTATGAAGGTAGTGGCATATAAAGATAATACACTTGTCTTTCACGTGATTCAATAAACCCCATCCATTACTTCCTCCTCGAAAAATGTTGGGTTCCCTCTATGGTTACAAAGCTATGGTTTTTTGAAATAAAGAAAACCTAGAAGGATTCATACTGGCTACATGTTTGCTTATTCTTATTTACAACCATTAAACCCTAGAGCCATTTTTCTTTTAAATTCAAACAGTAATCGTTCAAAATCGGGGAACTTTATATGAACTTCTTTCATTATTTTCAGGTCCTGTAAACATAAACAATTGTTTATATTTCTTAAACCAATGCGCCATTAAACAACATCATCAATCAATCAAGCATATTTCTTTGAGTCTTTCTAAACTGCGTTTCCTAGTGAAATGTAAGTTTATGAAAACACGAAAAATAAATGGAAATTTCTGACTCTTTATTCTAATTATAAAATAAAGTCTTTAGTCTTGGAAAGTCCTGAATAAGTCTTTATTTTTTGCCTCATTCTGCAGCTCAGCGTTTGACTGAAAATCTCAGACACTACCGGCCGCTTCGTATTAACGTTCTTGTAAGGTACTATCGCGCGTTAAATGATGCGGCAGCACCGTTGAAACAGCTGGCAGGGTGTTAAACATCTGTTATTTAAAAACAGCTAATTAGCCTTATTCCGGGGTAGTTAATTGAAAAGGCGCACACGCATTTCCATTATTTTTACGTGGACACTACAAAACCTGTTTTTTTTGTTGTTGTTTTTTTCATGTGGCACGTGAAAGCTTTAGGCTTAATTAATTTGCATGGACAGCCGTATATAATGTAGCGCAGAAGGTTGGAAAATGTGACCTTCAGAGGAAGCGGGAATGGAAATGAAAACTTGCGAAAAAGACTAACTGAAATTTTAATAGAAAGAACAAAAAGAACACCATCGTGTTATAGCAGAAGGTAAGGTGCTATTCATAGTTGAAGTCTAGAATGCCTGACCAATGGTAGGTAGGCATATTAAATGAAAACAAATATTCTCTTGGATATTCCGGGACAGACATAGAGAGTCAGGGAAGTTTACATGCTAGAGAATATAAGAACATTAGATATTTAGCGGTCATGTGAGCTCGAACTACTGCCAGCTCAAACGCTTGTACTGCTGCTCTCGAGCTCGAATCCATGCACTACAAAATATGCACGGTTCATGGTCAACTGTAAAGCTGGTATATATCGGGCTACCTGAAGCTGTTGTAGTGAACTTATGGCCACTGAAGGATGTATTGGATTATAAAAGAAAATTTTTACGAGCTAAAACCGACTGAGCAGTACATATCAAGTGCTATTGATTTTGGAGTTGATCAACGCACGATCCAAAGAACGCTGCTTGAAATATCTTATACAAATGGAAGGCAGTTAGCCATGTTATTATTGTTGACTTTAAAATCCTGTAATTTTTAGGAATTGCTCTAGAAGGACAGTTGTTCCAGAGAGCAGCCATAGAAGGAACAGACGAGGAAAAGTTAGATAAGTGAGTTGAGTCGCTCAGTGAATGGATAGTGACTAGATGAGGTGCGTTGACGGAGTGGTGTGGAAGAGGGAGAGATGGATTGCAGATTTCGGAAGAACAGTGTCAATGAAAGTATAGAAAAAACATGCAGTAGAAATTGAACGTCATTGACTTTGGAAGCGGAGTGAATTTGTGAGTGAGAAATCATTAATTAACCTTCCTCTTTTGGATAATGACTAGGGGTTTTGGAGATATCACTCCAAATGTAGAAACATTATTCCAGTAGTAGAGCGGAATTTTTGTTTTTCACAGTTAGTATTTGTTTAGGAAAATAAGTAATGCTAAAAAAAACACAAAACAGAACAGAGGCCGCCGTAGCCTAGTGGTCAGGCGCGCGGGTGCATAAGTACACGTGCCTTGAGTGACCGGAGTTCAAGCCCGTGACTACTGAATACGGTGCTGTTTCTTGTAATCTGTCTATCTTGTGAACTCCTCTGACCGTTTGGTCGTCCCGGAGTATAAACCGAAAATTTATTTATTTTATTTAATATTTTTAATGTAGAAGAAGCAATATTTGTGATATGCATATACCAGGAGAGGTTAGAAGTGAGGGTTTTATCCAAAAAAGGTGAAATTTCGTTTAGAAATATGAATGTTGTTGATGATGAACACGGCGGCGGTACCTTTTTTTTTTGAGAGAAGAAATAAGGCAGCAGTGGGTTTTAGCATCATTGAGGTTAACTATCTTCTTCCAAGTGCGGAAGAAGACAGTTTAATCGCTGTCCTTTAACACCGGGTGGTAAAAGCCTGGAATTTCTATGGGTCTTTTTCACAACGTGGCTGAGTTAGTTGGTCTCAGGCGAAAGATATCATGGATTTTTCTCCCAGAAACTAGGGTTTATCGTCCAGCAAAACAACCACAGAACACACGCAATTTTTAGACATTATGTACGATGCAGTATGACCTCAGTTTCTTCTGCACCTAAAACTCTACAACAAACAAACATCCTTCAAATTGAAGAATTATCTAAACTTCAGTTTTTAAGGAATTAGTGGTGGTGGATATTCAAAAAGTTGTAATTGTTTATGTAGAGCACGATTTGTCAAACTGGAAGATGGAATGTGGAGTAAAGTCATCAGCAAAACTAGGAAATTACCTCTCATCAGGGTTTCATGCCAAGGTTTGCATAGAGCATACTCCTAGAGATGGTGAAAGGGTAGCTCATCTCCCTGTTTAGTCATCTCAGGAGAGAATATTCAACCCCCAGAAATCTCTTTAGTAGAGTAGAGGAGGCGCCTGATCAGAATACTGACGCCTAGAGCGGTACGGGTGTTAAATTTCTTCGGATGTATTCCAAAAGTAACTCTCGAGGCCTAAGACCGACCAACCCCTGTCGGATTGCCCAGAACGCCGCAAGCGTTTTTAGCCTGAGCATCTTGAGGTGGTCTTTGAAAGTAAGCCCGTTGTCACACTTCAACCCTAAATTCGTGTGGGAGTGAACCTTTTTAATGGCAGTCCCATTGTAAGCATAATTTCAGTAATAGTCCTCCTTTTTGTGAAGGCCATCTGAGCTGCTTTCTGATTATTCATTTTGAGTCCCTGAAAAATAGATTAAAAGTGTCAGCATCTAAAACCAAGATGATGATATTTCACAGAAAACTAGACCATAATAGACCTCCGGTTTTTCAAAACAGTGAAAACTTTTACGGCCATGTTATTCAAAATCTCTCAGCATGACTGGGGTTTAAAAAAGGGAACCCTCAGAATTCTATACTACACAGTGTTTATTCCAATCGTTACATATGCAGCCAGCATATGGTTTCACAGAACCAAACCTATTACAGTTCAAACCAAACTAGACAGTGTCCAACGGACCTTTTTGCTAGCTCTCCTGAGAACTTGTAGAACAGTTTCAACCTTATCTTTGCAAGCCATCGCAGGCTTATTACCTCTGGATCTCTATCTTACGTACAATGGCTTTATTTACTATATTCGTAAAGGACATCCTTTAACCTTTTCCGATTTTACCTATGATCTCACTGCCGATCCAAAGAATGAAAGAGCGAAATGTTGGACTGAGCTTCATAGAAGATGGTAAGTGAGATGGAATTCCTCGACCAAAGGAGCAGTGACCAGATGTTTTATACCTGATACTAAATTCACTACCTCAAAAAGTAATGTTTTGGTTCTACCCAAGCCTTGTTACATCTTACATTGTCTCCCTAGCCAGGTGGGAAGGAGCAGCAGTGCGTAGCACACGCTTCTTGATTAGACCGGGGTTCGAGCCCATCACCACCAAATGCGGCGGATGCGGAAAGGTCAAGGAATGACCACCGCATATCCCGGAGCAATATGGCCTTAGTTGCTAATGCTCTTAAAAAAAACAAATAACAATAACATCTTACATTCTAACTGGCCCACTGTTCTTTGAACGCTCGTCTTCTTCAATTCAATCTAGCCACGTCAGATATCTGTTTCTGAGGCGCCTTCGAAGACTGGAGTCATGTTTTATTCTTCTGTCCAGTTTACCAAGATTTAAGACAAACATTATCTAGTACAGTGCATAATTTCTCTCCTGGAAATGAAAGGTATCTTATTGCAAATCAAAATGCCTTCTCAGCTCTACAGGAATTTGCCACAGGTTTTCAACAGATGACGCGGATTACTGAGCTGACTTCTATACACCACAAGCTACTTTTATTTATTTATTTTTTTTCATTGTTATTTCTTTTTCTTTAATAATAATTATTATTTTAACATTTTATCTAATTTTATTTATTTATATATTATTATTATTTATTTTATTTTATTTATTTATTATTTATTATTTTTTTTTGAAAAGTAATAATATTTTGTCCATTAAATCATTTTTCTTTCTAAAATTGTTGATTATGCTCTAGTCCCTTGGGAACTTTTTTTTTTTTTATGCTAGTCCCTTAGGGGACAGGATTCGCTGGTCTCCAGTTTATTAGAGACGGGATTTTATACTGCTTGTACCCAGATTTGGACTTCTTGGGTACGTGAACTGCTGGCATCCATTGCACTTTCTCCAGTGGATGCGGTATTCTTTGTGATATTCACCACCGTACGTGATTATAGGAGACTGCAGCACCCACAGGACTTGCGCTTATTCCTATGGGTGCTGGAAATATTACATTTAGTTTAGTACGTGTATAGTTGGACCCGCCTCCTCGTGGCGTGGACGGGTACTGGGAAGCAGCCTTCCTTGTGATCACTGCTTCCTGGTAGCAAAGCGGCCAGAAACAGCTAAACAACACACACTACGCAAACATAGCCTTACACTCATTTCTGGCCATTGTACAGGGTTTTGTATATCATCACAGAGAATCATGGCGGAGGTGAACTAACGCTTAGGGGCCGCCTTGCGTAAGACAGCACATGTCCACAAGTCCCAGACGTCCTAGATAATTCTGGAGTTCAAACAGTACTATCTGATTTTCATAGGTGATTTCCTCAGATTTTGCTGGATCATCGGATGTGACAATCATCTTAAGATCATCAGCGTATAAATTAAGTTTGTGTGCTTCGCAAGGAAGGGCTCTAGTGCTGCGGAAAAAAAATCATGATGTAAGAACTCCCCTTGTGGAATGCTGACAGAGGTTGTAGTGGTCCTTTCCAATCTATGGTCATACTTAATAAAGATTTGCCTGTTGATGAGGAGTTGATGGAAGATAACAAGATTACCTTTGGTTCTGAAATAATGCTTCAAAATTTTAACTAAGCTCTTTTGTGCCGAGTGTGTCAAAAGCTGCTTGTTGTCTAGGAATAAGATTTCAAGTTATTTCTTAGAGTTAAGGGCTTTTTGGTTTGCCCAGCTGGTCATTAATAGATTTGAAAGCGTAGACCTCCTAGGAATAACAGTATAAAGATGCTGTGGATGCCCATTGAAGCAGTGATCGACTAAGATGGGCTGTATCGTTTTTTCAAACACTTTTAATAGTCCACAGGAAATAGAGATTTCTCTATAGCCTCTGGGATCTTTTGGTTTATTAGTTTTTGGAACTGGTAAAGCATGGTAGACATTTCAAATTGTTGGTGCGATACCAGTCTCGAGGATACGGTTGAAGATGTGATGTAACAGGTCAATCACATAGAAACTTTTTTTTTTTGTTCGTTGTTGGCGCATCGGCTTCTGTGGCCATAATGCACCTCCCAAAGTTTTTGCATTTTACTCTGATCGAAGCCCGAACCCGCGACATTTGGGTTGCCAGGCAGGCACTTTACCCACTTGGCTAGCCCGGTTGGCCACATAGAAACTGCATATTTTCAGAATAAAGAGGGGAAATCCGTCGAGACTAACTGTAGATTTATTGGAAAGGCTGTTTATTGCTTTCATAATCATTTCCCTTGTGATCTTGACATGCGCCAGCTCGGTCCTGGCCTTATCTGTGATGGCCGCTACAAGGAGGGGCGGATGTATTTCCTGGTCAGGGTGGAAGGTTGACTGTGTCCACAGTTTTATCGTTTCTTCATCCATTTCCAGCCTATTTCGTTTCGGAGTTGAACCACCACTTGGTGTTTGAGGAGATTTTAATTGTCTTCGACGCACCAATGAGAGCAATGTGTCTCAATTTATTATAAATGGCATTAATTTCCTCTTCCATTGGTTTGAAGCATAGATTGTTCCAATTAAATGCTTTAAATTCATTGGGGATAACATTTGGCCTGACCAGGTCAGTTAAAAACGTGGTTACTGTATGCACCAGATCCGCCGATTTGGTCCCAACGACTGAGGTTGCAGGTGCCTGTGCAGTTTCAAACACTATTGGGAGGGTGGTCCGACACGAATTTGGAGTTATAGGGAATGATTTGTATTTGTTCCAAATTGTGGTAGACACTGACCAGGACTTGATTTCCTCTGGTCGGTGATGTATTCAGTGGGATGAGCCCCTAGATCCGCATGGTATCTTCCATGTCTTGCCTTGCATCCTTATACCTTGGCAGAGGCAGGTTGAAATCTCCTAAATGGTTTCATTTATTTACACTACTCCTATATAGACAAATTAAATTTTGTGTTTTTTTCTTTTTTGTTTTTTTTTGACTTTTTACAAACTTTAATGCATCCTTTTCAACTGCTTAAAGATGTTTTTCCTGGGTATTATGTGACTGATGGTGGTTTTTGCTTATTTCGATGTTTTTGTTAGAATAAGTACAGCAATTACATCGGACACAAATACTCACAAGAAAGGTAAGAGTGTGATTTTCGTATAGGCCACTAGTCTGCGTCTTTCCTATGACTTCTCTAATCCTTCGCTCGAAATGGCAGTTTTCTTAAATCTCCTCAACGACATTAGCAAAAACCTCTTTATTTCCTTTGAAATGAATTCCAGTTTTTAAAAAATTCATGGTACAAAAGATTAGAGATGCCAGAGCTGTGGTATCTGGATATATTAAAAACCTTTTTTACCTCTTCAAACAAAGGGTAGGATTTCACCGGATGATGTATGCCATCTATACATACTTCTGATGTTCTACTTCGTTTTGTCTGATTACCAAGCTACAAATAGACGTTGAGTAACCAAAGGCCACTGTTCGATTTGTGTTGAATACTATTGTTACCCAATTACCATCCATTAACGATTGTAACTCTAAGATGTCTTCAAAATCCACCAAATGAAAATTGTCACATTTAGTGCAGTAGTTTTGCGCACATCGACTGGGTAAGGCCTGGGTTCAAATCATGTAAATGCTAGGAATTATGGGATTTTTTTCACAACGTCACTGAGTTAATTAGTCTCAGGCGAGGATTGTCTGTTTTTTTTTTTTTTTTCCCTTGGAGGCGCAGGCTTTTCGTCCAGTAAACAGGTAAAGCGACCACAGAATATGTACAATATACTGACGCCTCGTAGACTTAATTATTTGGTACTGACTTCCGTTAATTTGCTTTATTTTTATTTTTCAAACAGTGTCTCGCAATACTCCTATAGCACAGTATACTTTCCATTTTGTCTTAGAAATGCCCACTGAAGGTGGCCTTAAAATAGCGAATAATGAATTATGGGAAATAGATTTAAGAAAACCATTTTAAAATTTAAGATTACCAGTATTTTATTATTACATTTTCATGAGATATGTTTATTTAATCAGTTCTTTCTCTTGGACCTCGTATATTTGAATCGCCTCTGCTCTTCTCTGAACAACCTAACCCAGTCCTTACAAGTCGAAATGATACCAGTTGATTTTCTTGTTGGCTTCTAAACAAAAACGATTAAGTTTAATCTCCATAAGAAAATAAAATAGCTATTAAATAGTAATAAATTTTAATTCTATTGTTGAGGAAGTCAGCATGATGTCAGTTCTACATTTGGGATAAACAAAATGGTAAGAAAAAGGAAAAGAAACCAACATCCCCGAACAGCCTACAACTGCTGGCTGTTAAATTTCGGTTGCAAGGACAACCGCTGGAAGTATTTCGGTCGTGGGAGGATGCCGACATCTTATTAGATATCACTTACATTACTTTGTGTTCCTAAACTTCAGATAATTTTCCTATTCAGGCGGTGATTACAGAAGGCATACAGTAAAGAAAAGATGGGCGTCAACCCCAATGGACTGGTATTTCTAGAGGCCTTGCAGTAGTTTATTCATATTAACAGTAAGAAAACGACAGAAAAAAAGTCTTATAATGTGTGTAACCCGTGTTGATCTTTTTTTCCCCTCTCCCTCAACGTCGTGTAAATCACGCTGCCTATCTAATATTGTATGGGAAAATGGCAAATTTTATTGATAAATGTATTCTGTAATCAGCACTACAATATTCAAAAATCGTTCACGATAGTCTTTATGGGTAGCACAGTTGGTATAATCACCGTTTTTCCCACATCGGTTGGAAAAGCCCCGAGTTCGAATGACGTGATGAATTTTTATGGGTCCTTTTCAAAACGTGATTGAGTTAGTTGGTCTCAGACGAAGGTAGCGTGGTTTTTTCTCCCGGAAACTGTGGTATCTCGTTAACGAACAACATATCCATCCCAGAATGCACGCAATTTACAGACATAATACATAGGACTCAATGTGGCCTAAGTTGTTGATGCCCCTAAATGTGCTGAAATCCATAAGCTCCAATTCCTCATGCCGTTTGTGATTTCAATGGATTCAAATTGGGGCCTAAAGAGGGCTAATCTGAGGCTCTACTGAACACAGAAATATGGTTAGCGAACCGTTGCTGGTGGATGACTTTGCCCTTCAAGGAGATCCTCAGTATCGTTATTAACATCTTTTCCACAAAATGGAGCTCTGTATCGATGAAATCGGCACTGTTCTGTTTGTTTTCTGGTTCCACATTTACTGTTCAATACATTAATATTAACTTGTTTTCTGTGCCTGCTCACAGTCAGGGCTTATAAACCATGACATTGTTTAATTTTTAGCTTGCTAGCACCCGCATATTTGCATGTGTAATGGTATTCATGGAACAACTGGATACGTTAATCATTTATTTATTTGGTCTTCATTTTTGTCTTCTAGTTTTCTTTTTTGAACACCTTCGTTCATATGGTATTTGCTTTAGTACCAAAAAAACTCAGGCGATTTTGTGCCTGTGTATATAATGGGTGTAAATTTCCCGTATTCTGTGGTCGGTTTTGCTTGTTTTTTGGAAGCAAAATCCGAGTTTCCAGGCAGGGTTAGACTACACAACTCTCTCCAGAGATCGACCAACTCTGCCAGAGTGGGAAAAAGCTCATAAATTTCTCTCTTCTTCGATTATAACCACTCATATGTTTCTTGGAAAAACTGGTCTCCAGAAATTCAAATGTAATGTCAACGAATTTCTTTTTTCCCTTGCCCTCTGTGCTATCCTATCCACTCTGCTTCAGTACTTATGAGAGTGATATTACCATAAAATATAGCGCTCTCAGAAGAAGCCGTACCGAAGCAAGATCATTCTAGTCCCTTAGGTAGGGTACCACTGCGGAAACGACTTTTTCTTGTATTTGTCAAATGTCGTGGCTCTTTTCTTAATGAACTTACATAAGAAGATGCTGAGAATTCATAATGTATTAGGTTTTGTAAATAAGAATCCAAGAAATCGTCTTAAATCCTCGTTTCTGTTTTTTAGGGAGTAGGTCCAAAAGTTGAAAGAAGGATGTTGTAAACATTACGAACTCCTGGGGTATGTTGTTAAGGTCTGTGGGTAGGACTAATTTACGAAGCCATTTTATAAGCTGTTGACGACATAAGCTGGTTTGATTGTTTCCCACTGAGTGTTATAAATAAAACGCCGTTAGCTACACTATCTGCAGTAACGAGTAGCTGCTAAGCTAGGAATTAGTGGAAGCGCGAGGTTCTTTTCTTCCGTCGGTTAGTACAGAAAAGACGCCTGAAACTCATCAAGGGATCTCCGAGACAGCAGGGTGACTTAACGTTATCATCTCCCCTGTAGACTCCATCCTGATCACCTTCGTCGTGAGAATGATAACAAGGGTTGTCTCGTTAGGTTCATCCTTCCATGTCTGTAATGTAGATGAATGTGTGAGAGAGAGAGATATGAAGAATAGCTACATCCTGAGTCATGAGCTTTAGCACGTGGTTATGAATAACACATATCCCCCCCTTTCTCTAGTAGCTGGCTGGAAGGTGGTAAACTCTATTGACCTATACATTCCTCAGCATCCGCGTTATCTTCAAGTGTATTTTCACTCTTGCTTGCAGCACGCAGGTGCAATAGTTAGCGCTGTAGATTTTTACTCTAGAGAAATAGAAGTCGTGTAAAGAATTTTTTTTCTCCCAAAGTTGTCTGAACTTCCGGTTAGGTTTTGCAAATAATAAATGGAATGAATTGCCTTAAAAGAATCGTTCCGATTCCACTCATCAGGTCAGTTAGGAAAAAGGCTGTTTGATGAAGGTATTTTCAAAATCTTTTTTGGATGAAATAACAGAGCTGTCGTTATTCCATTGAAGATATCTTAATTTAATATAATTCGTCAATAGAAACATCTTTCTTCGGGCCTGATTAGCAAAAGAAAATTACTGTGAGTTGATCAGAGGTTAAATTAAAACCTAGAAATATTGGTTCTTAAGATATTTGACATTAAATATCACACGCACTAAGGACGAAGAAAATCATTGAATAGAATCTCATTACAAAATAAATTTAACTTTAAGTCATTTCGGTGCATCCAAATCCATTGAAAATCATGAAAGGAATAGTCTCACTTTGTGGAGAGTGCCCTTTACTTAAAACAACTTACGCTGTAAAGTGACACAGTGATTTAAAATATTCGAACTCTTAGTTAAGCATGCTCTACATATGGCACTGGTCCTGGAGCTGTGTCCGCTTTAAGAGGTAAATATGTTGATCGTTAGCATCCACATGGCAATTCGAAAAATGCATGTTCCATTGTTTTCTTGAGCGCTTCTGTATGGCTGTCATAAAACCAGTGAAGTTTTAAACTCTTCTTGCTGCTGAGTCGCAGCAACCTACTGAAGTACTTAAAACTTGGCATCATTTAAATATATCTCATATCGTGAATACTTTCGTAACGAGTTGCCATGATATTGCATTACCTCGAATAAGTAAGACTTCACCAGTGGAGAAGACTATTGCTACTTATTCTCAGCGAATACTACTACCCAGACGGCACCAGTCTGCCATTAAGTGGAACTATATTCTTCAGTATCGCGAAATGGCGTTCGGATCAGAGAGATGTTTTGTGAAACGAAACGAAATCTGTTGTGACAGCTGTCACGTGGTTGTGGCTCCCCGTATTCCCTCATAACGAAGGGTTGTGCTAATTTAGTAACCAATTTAAACAGAAGAGGGCCATGTTTAAAAATGATTTCTATCATTTTTAAACATGGCCTTCTTCAATATTAATTTGGGAAGAAGAGGATGAAGATGGGGCTGCTAGGAACAATCAGAATAAAAGGTTTGTCCCAGAGCTGCCCTACACTTGTGATAAACTGAGAAAGTTCTTGACATATCTCTTCTTGGTGATAATTATCGCACTGACTCAAAGCACACGGCGACTTCCTTTTGGGATAGCACCATATAGATCCAGTCGACTAAGTTCCATCGAAGGATGTATAAATATTCTAAGAGTCCGACAGCAAGCTACGCTATTTTCGTCATGGAGTTTCCAAACACAAACAGCTGAACTCTGGTTGTAAGATGTAACTCGCGTGGGAAACACGAATTGAAAGAAATACAAGGGTTCAATAAACAAAAGGGAGGGGAATGGATTCGGAGCTTTTTCTTACTCGAGAGCAGAGAAGACGAGAGAACTCGGCCGATTCAGGGAGAATGACTCGCCGAAGCCAGGAATCGGCACGAGGGAGTTATGCATACTCATGAAAGTAATCCTGGGAATCCAAGGTAATCGAGCGACCACAGCCATAGAAATTATTGGTAAGAAATCTCTTATGTTCTTATTTATACTCCGGCACGACCATCCACCAGGTAAAACGAGTTTACTATAAATCATGAATACAATCGTAAAGCTTATGTTGTTATGTGATTAAAATTATTCTTGGATTGATCACAATTAACGATGGGTTCTTTATCACGTGTAATATGAAAGCATATGACAAATGTTTCTGACTATTTAACATTTAGTTATTGATTACCTTCTTAGTTTATGATATTATCCGCTTTTATCTGGGATATGAAGAGCTGTTATATAGTTATGCGAGATAAATATGCATGAATATGAGATAACATCGTCACCATGTTTTCTCTATTATAGTGTCACCATCGTGATGTTATCAGTTAAATGTTGTTTTATGATGGCAATGGTTATTCCTTCTTACTTAGGACTTTACGGTCAAACCGAGGACTTGGCCTAATGCAAAGACACAATCTGTGCCTGTACTATTACCTTATATACCACTGGACGATATAACGCCTTGCGACTACGTGGTCATGTGTACCACCGGTAAAGAAACGGGAGGAGCACAATCCCTAGACGAGTATTAGTGGTTGGAAACAAGCATTTTGTGAACGATCATTGGGTTGTAAAGGAAAAGTAGTGCAGACCATCTGTAGTGCCAGTAACTTTATAAATGAGCCCTGTTCAAGGTTAATTTGCTTTCAGCAATATTGGAAGGAACAATTTGTGCTGTTGTTTGTTTTCAGAGCTGACAATAACAGAAATTGTCTATCTGGACATGTTGCAGGGTTGGCTAATGCAACAGCTGCAGGAAGACATTCCAAATCTTATTTACCAACAAGACAGAATCTACCGCGTTTCCATAACAAAGCGAGGTCATACCCTAATGAATTTCTTCCTAATAATGGATTGCTCATGGACGTTTTATCCTAAGATCGCAAGATCTCATGGTCATGGATTTTTTCCCTTCTGGGGGTTTGTTAAAGGCAACATTTACTTTCCTCCTTTGCTAACAATGCAAGAAAAGCTCAAGTCACGGATCTGAGGCCTCTAGAAAAATTGATCGTGCTGTTCTCCAGATGGTATGCAAAGGTTGGATTTCAGTTTGACATTTCTTGAGCCAGTCGTGGCGATCACATTGAACTTTATTAATTTTTTTGAGTTGGTCTTTCAGATGGATTTAATTTCTTAAGTATGCCTTAAAATTTCTCTGGATAATCAAATATTAAAATCGTAAAGGCCATTTGTGGGCACCCGCTTGTTACCTCAGGTCTTATATTTCCGTTAGCGAGTATAAAATAAATTTTCTGTTTATACTCCGGGACGACCAAACTGTCAGAGAGGTTCACAAGATTGGGAGAATACGAGAAAGGGTACCGTATTTAACAGTCAAGTGCCTGAACCCCTGTCACTCAAGGCATATGTACCTGTGAACTTTCGTGCCTGACCACTCAGCTACATTTTCCATTGAAGGACGTTACAAAGTAGGCCTACCCAAATCCCTGCCAATTCAAAAAAAATAATAATAAATAGATAAAATGAATAACGAGAGTCATAGTGTAGGCAGACAGCTCCATCACACCCGCAGTCTTAACAGTTTTATTTTACGCTGCAGTAATTGATTTAAAATTATGTAACGACGCAATTCCAGTTGCTACGTTCTTGACTTCACGTGTAGCGCGAAAACGATTTTGGAACTGAGTGTTTGAATTAATTCTCTACGCTTAATATACTATGTTAAGCAGGAGTAATTCAAAATAGAGCTGAATATTTAGCTAGAATGTTCTTTAGCAAATCAACCAAAAAATGTAGACAATATCCGGTTCAGTAGTAACCATATAGTGCAAGAAGCCACAGGCTTTTGCTGCTAGCCCAATCATTAATACCGAATTGTTCCCTCCCTTAAGTATAAACTCTCTCCATTAACTAAAAATTCCAGATTACATATTCTAAGCGCCATTTAGCATGTAAAAGTTCATCCATTAGTTCACAATTAGTCGATTTCTGACGAGGGATTCCCCACCTCCTCCCTAGAACTGTTTGTCATCCAGCAAAGGAAGCAAATCGCCATATAATACACGCAATTTACAGATATGGTGTTCTGATACCTGACAGCGTTAATTTATTTGGAGCAAAAGCAAAACAAATTCAAACAGCACCCAGGTGGTAGATGACTCTCATCAACCGATGCAATACCACCACTTTGCTTATTGGAGGTTTGAAGTGGTGGAACCCATGTTTCGTCTCCAGAGCTAAGTTCCGGTCAACCCTTCCCCATCTTTTCCATCATGCAATATGATTGATGACTTTTGCGGTTATAACGAACATCGTGGCGAGATCCAATATTCCTTACATTTCGAGGAGGGTACAGCTCTAAAACGGTGTTCGCAGGCCGGCCGCCGGTTAATACACCGGACCGAACCTATTGGTAACTCTCTAGGAGGCTTCCGGATCAGCTAGTGTATAATCTTGCTACCTCTACTCTGCCAGATAGTGACTGGAGGGAGTCCGAGTAGTGTGTATGCGGGGAGCATTGTCGAGGCCACGTTATGTCAAGGATCTGGGTATATTCTAACCACATGTACGCCATATCCAAAAATTTCATTACTTCATACAGCATGCCCCCCCCCCATACTTTTTCTTACTATTGAATATACCATGAATTGTCAAACTAATAGAGCAAGCTTATCTGCGAAAAGATCCTAAACCTCCCAAGGACTTCTAATTCATTTCACAAATATACGTGGTCTCAATTCTAATCTCAACGATGTCCATTTCCACTTGCAGTCTTCCAAACCCCATGTACTTTTTCTGACTGAATCTCAGTTATCAGTTGATTCAACTACTGCTCATCTCAGATGTCCAAATTATTTGCTGTATGATTCCTTTCGCCTCAAAGGTGGTACTTGTGCATATGTCCGTTCTGATATTCCCTATCAGAGACTTGGCAATTTGGAATCCCCTCTCTTTGATCTTCTCTGGCTTAAAATCTCTCTACCTCATTGTGTCAAATTCATCTGTTGTCTCTACCGTTCTCCCAACTCCACTAATCACTTGGAACTCTTTGACTTTCTCTCTTTGCAACTTGACTTTCTCCAGTCCAACTTTCCTAACAGTGAGGTAACCAGGACCATTTCCAATAAACGGAAATGGCGTTACGAAAGTTCGAAGTCGTATAACTCGACAATTGTGTTTTGGATCCTAAAATTCCTCTCGACTTTTGTATTTTCACGGAGGGCGCCCTTCTGAAATACTGACCTCAATTTTTGTACGATACTGTATAATTGTCGGCCTGTTCCCTTAATTTCGATGGTAATGTCAAAGTATAATGCAGTATACATTTAACTATAGAGGAATGACATTATATTCGTAATTCCAACTATAAATATTAGCATCCATTTAAGAACAGCTAAGAAGTTAAATATGAATGTCAGTGCGGATGTGCTTCTTTCCACCCATAATATAGCTTTAAAATAACCAGTTATGTTTTAATTTAAATAAACAAAAAAGTAGCGCTAAAAGTGCACTTTGGTCACGGAGCTTTCTAAACCCATTCTTTAGCAGTGTGCATCTTTTTATTCTCAATATTTATTTATTTCGTTAATTAAAAATATTTTTACACATTTTTTGCGTGAACTGAGACATCAATAATATTTGTTTAATACTAATTTTTGTGGATAATGGAATTTTCGGTTATGCTCTATTATCCAAAGTTATACAGCAGTATATGTCCTACTAGTAATTCGTGTATTTATTACACGAATGCATATTTTCAAGGTTTATTTAAAAGGAATTCTACATTTGCTAGCACCATAAAAGTTCCTACCACAGTATTTAAGACTATAACATTTAAACACGGTATTATGGACAGAATTTTGGAAGCAGAACCGCTACAGCTCTGATACTTTAGTGCATCCACCATATTTCATTTCATATTTAACATTTCCGTTCTTTTCTGATTTTATTGATTGAAGTGTCGAGTACTGAGATAGTGCTTCCCGGTGAAAGAGAACATACAAAGAATAAACGCGTACTGGGCGTGTACCTCGTTATTAAATGCATCTAATCAGCTCGTGCTCGTATGAAAAGACTGACTCGTATAGCCGAGATATATTTCTAACTTGAATAATGTGTGGAAATTAATCGTCAATCAACCCCCTCTTAGACTACTTAACAGAACCCCAAAACCCAGCACAGTTGCTGGTGGCCCCATTCAGAGATCTGACTTAGGACAGCTTTTATGCGTTGCCGAGGGCACAAAGTGCCCACCGGCGAAGATCCATAAATCATCACCGGAAGTAGTGTGTACAAGATATTTGGTTCTTCCATTCCCCCACCTCACCCCCCCCCCCCCCCAACTTAAGAAAGGGACAACCTATCTGAAGGGTGTGGGCTTACAAACGTCCAAACTACGAAGGTACTTGAGTATCTCCGCCACAAGTTTCCGCCCCTTCTCCAAGGGCTGTTTAATGCCTCCACCCTCTCACTACCATCACTTGCCCCTGTGCGGTAATTGAACAATGAGGACGATTCCAGATAACATGATGGGAGAAAGTTATAAGATCCAGTGACGAGCCAGGGGTCGAAAGTTTTAGAAATGAAATTTTCTGTCTCGTTTAGTTCTCGCATCTTTTGCCCAGCTCTGAGATTCCAAAAAAAAAAAAAATAAATAAATAAATAAAATAAAATAAAATAAATAAATAAACGAAAATGGAAACAAACAGCCTTCCATATCTCGACTCCTACTGGTCAGATTTTCACGAAATTTTATGTTTGAAGCTTTTGCTATGGAGCAAAGAGAGTGGACATGAAACTTGTCTTATGTAGGGTGGCCTCTAAACGTTAGTATCAACTGCGTTGATACAGAATTCTGTGCAATCGCCAGTGAAGTGCTGTTTGTTTGTTGTTTCCTGCCACTTTGTTACTGGGAAGCAGTGATCACCAGGAAGGCTGCTTCCCAGAACCCTTCTACGCCACTAGGAGGCGGGCAACAACTCTACACCCACTGACTTTCCAATTAGATAGGACGAAAGAGATTTCTCGCTCATAGGAGGGGCAAAGAGAGACTCCAAGAGTCGTTCCAACAGTAAAAACATTACTAATGCTGTGGCCAATATTTTTGGAACCACATTCTATCATTGAAGTTTCTTTGATTTTTTTTTAATAGCAAAATGAAAGAAGTTTAATAGTGATTTATATAGTGGGGAGAAACATTTTGAAACCAATTACAGGGATTCAGGATTATTATAATCATCTATGGCATACGTCATCGTTTAAGAATCGAATAAAAAATCTTTGCAATATAATACATCGCTAAAAGTAAGAACTTTCAACGTTATTTGCTTACTCCTTTTCATGGTTATTTGGCGCATTATAGCCTCAGTTGCTGATGCGCCAATAAACTCAAACAAAACAAACTTTTCATGGTTTGTTAGAACAACGCATTGCTCATTCCAGTTGAATTTTCAATCATAGCTGATTTTTTTTATACAGTTATTGATACCTTAGGAAATTGTGCGCTTCGCCGAGAAGCAGATACGAAGCCGGACTAACTGGTAATAGCATAGTAATGAAGATCGTAATTCACAGATAGTTATCGCTATTGTAAGTCATTTCGCAATATCTTCGTTTCCTTTCTTAGGAGAGATTAAAGGTGGAGACAACCTAACGTCCTGCCAAAGAGCCTCCACCCAGGCCACAGATACGATGATGCAGATAAAAGTGCCAATAAACAACAGATTTATAGTGGGTTGCTCTCAACAGACCATCCTCGTTTGCAGATTGTACTTTTGACCACTGACACCCCATCGCTGGCTGGATTTAAAATGTCCATGTTGATTCAAAAACAACGTCGTTTATTGGGAATCTCCTCCCATTGCAATGAAGTCTTTCCGATACGAAATCATTCAGCTGTCTGGTTCATATGGCCCCACCTTATTTCCGACTTCAAGTGATTCACGTTGTGGACAAAACTTCAGTGGACTCTACACGTGCACTTTACACTTCGCTAGCTCTGTGTTATTGACAAACGACTGAAAATTGTGCTTTTTTCATGTCCTTAACAGCTTACAACTCTTCATATATATATCTGGAATTTCAGTACTGATTTTCGAACAGAGCACAAATTCTTTAACCCCACTATATTCAGTTTATTGTATATATTGTGGCATCAAAATCCATGTATCTGTAACATTGCCCAGCACCTAATGGATAGCTTATATTGACATGGATTACGATGTCACAACGATGACTAATTAAGGTACTAACAAATTAAAATGTATTTTGGTCACCTGTTTGTTAGACTTAAAATGCTCGTAAATTCCAGTCAACCTTCTGCCTTAGATATTTACAAAATATTTAACGATTCGGTGGAGCCTTGACGAAATGTAGTTTGGAAAAAAGTTAGCGCCCCTACCTACTACATGAACAGTTTCTTGAATAAAGTAAGACAAGAGCTAGATTTATTTTACTGCAGGTATAGTATTTCGAACAGTATTTACTGAAAAATCATTGATTCTACCTGATAAAATATGCTATAGACAAATTTTTGTGTTATTGAGAGTTGACATTTTACTTCTTTCTCATAAATGAATCCGGAAATAGAGGAATAGTCCGAAAAGGGACGTACAACCAACCACCAAACGTGCCGAGACGGGGAGATCATCACTTTTTGACACGTGATGTATAGATCAGCATGATGTGGCTCAGGATCCCTCAATTAACGGCAAACTATAACCAGAGCACACCATCTAGCGGTTGCTCTTGTAGATGGGCCTACGGAGTAGGCGACCTGTTCTAGTGTCCATGTTGACCAACCGTTATCAACACCTCTGCATGCATAGTGTTTGGGGTGAGGTGCCACCGGTTATTTCCCACAACTGCACCTTTAATACCCTTATGAGGAAAACGGTACTCTGTAAATGCCAGGAGTGTCTGTACATGTGTGGTTTATATAGTTTTGTGTCGTGTTCTGTTGTTCTTCTGACTAATTGGCTGCGGAGCCTTTGGTGGAACCCCACGTTGCCCATATGCACCACTAAGTGAGCCAGGTAGTAAAGATTGCTTCTCTAGCTGGTATCCACCAGGGTCGCTTAAGCTGGACGGAAACCAAGTAATAAAAAAAAAGGAAAAATTTGCAAAGGCAGAGTAAGGGGGGTTCAGTCAAGTAGGGGAAATAGACAGAATTTTTAGGGATGTAGATCGAGGCATCCCCAAAGAAACAATGGAAATGAATCCATTAGGCGAGTGGGGTCCAAGAAGTGGGGATAAAAGTACACTGGGTAATAGAACCCAGTGTAGTTTATCAAGAGGCCAATGGTCTCTGTCGTGGTGAGGATTTCCCTTGAAGGGAATTGGCCAGGTCTTGTTGTCATAATCCAAATTATCGCTTCTCAACTCAGAGAAGGAACAGTCAAGTTCTGTGGTTTCAAAGTCTAAATCAGGTAATGTCACAGTCCGATTGGAAGCAGTGGACACGAAAGCAACATTCCTGGACATTGAACGACTGGAAAAGAGTTGCTTGGTCTAATGAATTAAATTTCCAACTCCATCATGCCGATGGACGAGTAGCCAACGGACAGCAGGTGAACAGCTGCAACCAGACTGTACGGTTGGACAAAAGCAGTTCAGCGACAGTAGTATCATGGTTTAGTGGGGGATGGATGTTTTCATGGACATCACTGAGTGCCCTCCTCCCCATAGAACACACACGCTCATCGCCAAATACTACCTCGGAATTGTTTGGGACTCAGTTTTACCCTAAATGGTGACTGTGTATCTAGATGGCACTGGATTCTCTCAACAAGACAACATCCCGTACCAATAAGCCTACACTGTGCAGGAATGGTTGGAGTATCATATCCAAGCATTTCGTGTGCTTCCCTGGCCAGCAAATTCTCTCGACATCAACCCCATCGAACATTTGCGGGATGAGGTTGAACGCAGCATTCACCAGTCCATGCCGGTGCCACGCTGCGTTGCCGGACTCGGGGATGTCCTTCTATCCAGCTGGTCTATGATATCTAACTACACTTTCTGCAGTCTCGTGAAGAAAATGCACTGGACTGCGGGTGCAAGCGGTTATCATGGCGACCCAACACACTATTAGGTAGCTGTTCATAACGTTTTTGCTCATGTATGTATAAATACAGCGTGTTCACAAACCTCCTTTACAAAAATTAAACGTTATTGTGATAATAGGGTACATAATATGAATGCCAAACCATTCCCAGGTGATAGAAGATATGTTCAATGTTTTTATTCACCAGCTGGAAAATGTGCTAGCAGCTTGACAGAAAAGTAATTCTTATTTTTTGAGCCTCCTTTGTTGAGGTCCGGGTTCAAATGCCAATTGAGGCTAAAAAAAATCCCTCGATTGTAGGAATCTTAGCCTTTCGGCTGACATGCAAAATCCTTTTGCATGTCAGTCCATCTCAGGCGGAGTTGGGTTTTCCCTGTGAGTTATCCGGTGTTTCAGACATAATACACAATAAAAAAAAATAAAAATAAAGTTGACCACAGTTACTAGCATACCATAAGACGAAAGTAGTCGCATTGTCTTAATGGTCTGTACCAAAAAAAAAAAAAAAAAAAATCCCAAACACTTATTTAATGACTGAATAATAGGCAGTTTTTAATTCTCCATCAGAAGGCAGTCATATGATTCGATGAAATTATAGATTGGCGGTGAACAGCATAAAGAAATTGCCTTCCAGGACTACTGAGCATTTTAATTTTTCAGTGAGTTCCAGCATTGTGTTGGTGTAAAAGCAAAAATCAAAACTTAAAGGAACCTATGAACATTCTCAGCTTTTCCAGCCATTTTCCAAACATGTAAGTTTTCGTCTTCATTAATGATGAAGTCGAATTCTCTCTGATAATAAGTGCGCTCACATGCAGTCAGTGAAACAGAAAAATGTTATACTGTGGAAGTGTGTCAGAGTTCACTTGCCTGGTGGGACCTCTTAGAGTAGGTTGTTGGCACGTCGGTTTTTACTAATTGACCGCTGTAGTTCTAGCTTTCGGCGTCTCTAACCAGAGTGGACCCTCCCTTGGGAGATTAATGTCACGTCTGCCAACCTGTCAACACCCAATCACATCGCAACAGTGGTTCCAAACAATCATCGAACCTGTTCGCCGGGCCTTTCTGTCAGACAGCACCCAATCGCCATTCATCTTTGAAAATCACCAAACTCTCAGATTGTACGCATTTTTCTGAATTAGAGACGTGGGAATGATATGCACGAGGTCAGTGGCTTTGGTATAATTAGATTGAATGTTAAACGCTTATATTGCACTCATTATTATTTTAGGAGTACCAGAATTTGTGGCTCATAGCCGTATTGTTTAATGGAATAAATAACTCGGAATAATTCACTAAGAGAAACCTTACTCTCTCTCTCTCCGGCTGAGATAGGCTAACTATTACAGCCTCGACTGAAGAGGACTTCAGAAATCCTCCAGCTGTCGATGGAAATTCAACCCAGACTTCCCCCAAAATGAGCCGCAGACTATTATCACTTGACACCATACCTTGTTCATCAGTAAAGACGCTTAACCATGTTCTTGAAATGTCGTTTATAACAATATATAATTTTTCTTGCGTCAGTTGCTTTTATTGTACCATTAAAATAAAAAAAAAAAATTCTGTTTACTCGAGGACAGCAAGTAAGGTTAGATGAGTTTACGATGGGGATATTGCGGTATTTTGTTGTCTCACGTGGATAGGAACACGAAGAGCGGACACTCTTTACTTGAACACGGACTCACTCGGTTATGGTCGTGCTCTAAAGATAAAGGCAGATCTGCAAGAATTCTCTTTTTTCTAACCCTGCATTGACCATCTGCATAATTTTCCTCTTACCATACCAGGCACATCCTAAATGCCTTTTTTTTGACAAGAAGACATCCGGAAAATCTGCACATCCTTAATATAGCGAGTCTCCAGGTCCTCGCGACATTTTTCTTCTTGTTATTAAAACCTGCTCATTTACCAAAGTTGAAAAATAAAAATACCGGATTAAGAAGAAATTTAATGACTTATTTCACATCTGGCGGAGTTGGTCTCTGTCAAGGGTTGTACTGTATTCTTTTCCCCGGAAACTCGGATTTTTCATCTTAACAAAACAGGCACACAGACTGTATAATAATCTACAAGGCATGATATTCTAATCCTTTCTGGCTCAGTTGCTTCCGAGAAATCTCACCTCTTCAAACTTCTGCCCAAGGACTATCCTACTGTACCTCTTTATATTTTCTTATTCTTTCTACTGGTGTTTCTGCGTGGAAATTTGCCCATATCCAGCCAGTTTCTAAAGGCTGAATTTCAAAACCTGCACCTTAATTAATGATCATCGATGAGATTACTCGCCAATGGATAAATGCCATGGAAAAGTTCGGAGAAATTTAGTTACCCTTGACATTTCAATAACGTGCAATCCTGTTCACATAAACGCCTCAGTTTTCGCTCGCCTTTGATCATCTCCTATATGATATGTAATTACTTATGCAGTGGGAGGCCAAGTCGTCTAGTGTTTCCGATAATCACCTCGGGATTAACCAGCAACCTTCTTCCACTGAATGCAGATCATACCCACGGTTTAGCGTATAATGAACTGTCCACTACAGCGACTTAAATGGCGACCGTCAGAAACCATTTGCCTTTAACTTGTATGCCAATGAAATTAAGCACTGCCTTAACTATTTCGAAATCTTTGGCCCAGTATTACCAAGATTCTGCACAAGATCTGTTATTCTCTCCTAAAAGTATTGGAGGAAATTGACAGCTGATGTGGGAATTTTTTTTTGATTAATGCTTGATTACATCATTTGTCACTACTAATACCAATACTCAAGTGCTGCTGAGATGAAACTTGGTGTCTGTTAAGGATTTCATTTTTACCCATCTCCATGATCGATTTGCCTGTTTGCTTTACGCAGTTTGCAAACGCAATACACTGACGCTTTTATTACCATTAACTTTTTTGGTATTTATAAAAAAGCTGTATTTATTTTTATGTTGTAATTCTCATGACTCAAACTAGCAATGAAAGTTCATCGCTGTGAGAACATTTGAGTCACTGAAACGGCCGTGAGAAAGTTGATAACAAATATTCCAAAATGCTTTCCGGGATTTCAACCATCAGCAACGATGCATGAGTGCGGATGAAGGAAGGGGCGAACTATCCTGAAGAAAATAAACGCTAATAATTCTTATATTCTTATAAGAATTATCTTAGTATCTTATATAAAGTATCTTATATTCTTTATAATCATTTGAGAACGTCTGAGGCAGAATAAAAGGTTGCAGGTAAATAACATTTTAGAGTCTTTGAGGATTGCTCTTAATAAAACTGTAATGTCTGAAGTTTACTTCAGTACAATTTGATTAAAAATAAATGTAAGCATTTTTTTTTTTTTCAATACTAAAGTTAAAGTCAAAAAACTAACGATTCTTTTTTTGGCTTCATAAATCTCAGCAGTGCTGGCACTTTTTTGTTTGTCACAGCATAATGTATTCTTACATAAAAACCTGATTTTGCATCACATTTCCTGTCCGAAACCAGAATTTTATGTTCATTCGGCCTAAGTATCAACTGTTGTGTAAAATAAATCATCCTGTTTGTCATGCCCAAGGTAGAAGGGTGGGAGGGGACCCTTGACGATCCACATTCAGTAATATTGCTCTTTCTATACGTATATTTCTGGAGAAAGCATCGAAATCTGATTGTTGACATGAATTCATATGAGAAGATGTTAGTAGTCATAGAAGCACCCAAGTTCTTGGCGAAAGAACGGAACCTGTTTCGCTGATTTAAGTTGCACCGAATTGTATGTGACAAGCTTGGCCTTATTATGCTGCTCCCATACAGAAAGTGCCATACTTTCCAGGCAGTGTTTCTACAAGCAGGGTGTGATGAGGCCAGGTTAGTTTGCCCTTCCTAACTGACCTGACGGATAGTTGAATTAGATTGTCAGTAAAGAGGTCGAAAGGATGGGAAGTAAGAGAAATGACTTTAAGCGTTAGCCGTTGATTTATGCAAATTAAATTCTGTCTGTTGATTTAGCTTGCCGTTTATTACTGAGAGCGCTTTAAGAGTTGTTTGTGGCCTCACCCTACTACGGCGAAAGTCTAAACAGCAACTCCTCTGGCAGCAATTCCTTGGCGTGTAATATATTGCTTGGTTACTCATTTATGCGAACTGAGAATGTTTTCTTCTCTTTTTACGCTGCCCCTTCTGTTATCATTCTTGGAATCAGGATCTGCAGTCGAAATTCAGCCATCCCTGGTTTCAACAGGTGGTCCTTCCGCCTGCTTTACTCTGTATAGTTTTATTCTTGGTTTCGTGCTTAGCAGCACAAGCGATTTTGGTACTTTCGAGCTGCAAAGCCACGAGATTATTTTAATGGAATGATTACTAACATTAACTAATTAACAGTACTGCCAGTTTAATTAACGTCCTGGAATTCCTTTTGTTTACCAATCACCAGTAGTAATATCTTTGGAATTGAATCCGTTGGAAGTTACTCTTATTCCGAAGCAAATTTAATAACAGTAGTTGTCAACCAGAGGTGGTTTTGCTGTTAGTGCATGCTGATGATCTGATAAGAATTGTTGCCTGCGATTTTATAGTTTGAAATCTAGCTAATTAGACAAAGGATCAATTTAAATGTTTTTTTTACATGGCTCTAATTAAAATAATTTACAAAATATAGCTGCTATTAACTTAATGTTTTGCTGAATAAGTTAATGACTAAGAAGGCATTTACGAGCAAATAGCGGTTTTAATTAAGGGGCTTTCGAACAAGTTATTATTATCATGAATTAGTTTATTTATATTTAGGATCTTTCCTATATTTTGTACACCCTCCTGTTCGGCTAGCGTGATGTACATAATGTAATATCACAGCAAATGCAACTGTAGATATATAATAATGATATAAATCACATTTGGAAGCAATCCAATTACGTAGGTTAAATGTATCGGCCTCAATTCTGATTTTGAAGGCATCGTAACCGTAAACAAGGTTACAATGCTTAGAACTTATCCAGCAGATCCACTACTGAAACAGTACATTTAATGGGCATTTTTGAAAAGGCTCGGACCTTTCAGGAGGAACGATTCCGAGCACTTCCAGGCTCTATTTTTTTGTGGCGGCTGCAGCAATCAAGACGACCCTGCTGTTCATTGTAGTAAGGTTGTTGATACATGGTCTGCAGGTGCAAATTCACACAAAGGTAGAGTTCTGAGCAGGGCGTGACTTTGTTCGCATGTAGATCAGTTTCCGCAACTGCTACTTTCTCTTACATAATGGGGAGGTTGACTTAGCCAGTATGGTTTGGAGTACAGAATTCGTGAAAACAATCAGCTTGGCAGTAATTGTCATAATTTAAGAATAACTGGTATGTATCTGACAATTCGCTAACTTTAATATACATGAAGGTATAGGCATTCTTCCAGTATAAATATATGCAGTGTTTGCAGTTCTTGAGTAGTTTCTGTTAACTGTTTTTTTTTTTTTTTTTTCAATTTTTTTGTATTGGGGTATACCTACAGCATAACTATAAGTTTTAAAGCACATTAAAAAGCAATTTTTGTTTCTTAAAAGTGTGTGCGTGTGTATAAATCCTCTCTTAAATATATTCAAGGATTTATAGTTAGATATAATTAATAGTAATGTTCGTGCTAATGTTTTATTTGCTTTAGACGCGATCGTCACCACCAAAATGGAGGATGCGGAAGGGTCAGGGAATGACCACCGCATATCCCGGAGCAATATGGCCTTAGTTGCTAATGCTCCTAATAACCAAACCTATTATAAAAATTATTATAAAGTTTAGACACGATGTCCTTTCATCATGTTGACAAGCGTATGACAACCCGTTACATTGTATTCGCATTCGATTAGGATGCATATGTAATATTCTTCTTCAGCCATATGAGCTTTATATTTGACATCATATAAATTGCCGAATGCATATTATTGTGGTTAATAATACATCTATAACAATTAGTTCAACGAAACCTTGTGGAATACAGGGTTTTAGGAGCATGCAATTTAGACCATATTGCGCCACCGTGTATTATTTTTGTTCAAGTGCTAGATCGCAGGCCCATTTCTTGTTTATGCCTACTGAAAACCCGGAATGACGTATCGGTTAAGTTACCTTCACTCGATGAACCCCTAAACGCTAGCAGCATGCATAATGATCTGTTGAAGCATCTGAAATTAATACTATGAACCACATCAGTTATTCATTATTTAAAATGTGTCATCCGTGACAGGATAGTGGTTTCACCACCTGTCGCTCGTTTGGAAAGTTCTGGGTTCGATTCCTGTCGAAGACTTTTAGATGAATTTCTTAAGTCCTCTTCAATCGAGATTGTAGTTAGCCAATCTCAGATGGAAGGAGTAGGTCCCCCCCCCCCTGAGTTTTTGCAGTGCACACAACGTGCAAATCGGCCCATGAATCCACACTTCTACAAACATAATACACATATACGAATCTAAATTACGCTTGACAGTCGTTAACATAATAATTATACATACAAGTATTAGATTTTTTTTAAATGTGTAGATGAGATTCTGGCAAAAGAACACACATTCAATGCAGCCCAGTTTAATATACTCATGCAAAAAGTACCAATCTATGACTTAGAAGAATGACCGGATACCTTCGTGGGCGATACTTTACTTCCTCAACACTCGCTCTGAATATGGGAGGGACCTTCTTTCTCATTAATTCACCCGATCTAGTTGAAATGATGGATGGAGACATTTAAATACAATATCCAGAGAGTGTGGGACTTTGATAATTTTAAAAGTTCTATGAGTGGACGTTAAAAATAAGAGTTCCTGCATCAACCATCTGAATTCTTTCAAGTTCTTTTAGAAGAGGGCGCCATTGTGCTGCCACATAACGCTCTATGACAAGATGTTTTATTGCCCCGAATGCATCTGCGAATTCTTTTCCAAGATTACGTTTCGGATCATGCGCAGCAGTAATCACTGCAGTTGCGAAACAATTCGATATTTATTTTCATCTTAGTAGGTGAGTTGAAAGAACGTAAACTGTCCGCTATTGACATGTAATATGTTGGAATAACATGAAAGGTGCTGGCTGGTGCATAACCTTTGCTCCTCAGTGCACAAGGCAAACAAGTGATTTAACAGCGGACAACGTGAGACGCAGGACAACTAAGAATGTAAAAAAGTAGCAAAAAATGGCAACAATACCAAATAAAAGGAGCTGTCAGCATTCATTCCATGGCGTTAACTCCCACCTTACTGCGCCCACACCCGTCTTATTAACCTTTTCTGCACGTGGTCCCTGCCTCCTGTAGCTTGTTATGTCAAGGGACGCTGCCTTTTGATTACTGTTGTAGGTTGCAGTAATGAAGACTGCGTTCACAGGGTACATTAGCTTGATGGCAGTAATGGTGCTTGCCGGAAACTACAACGGGCATCTTGTTGACAATAGTAGTCCATTAATATTGTCTTTATACGTGGCATTAGGTCTGATGGGATTCAAGTGGGGTGTTTCCTCTCGTGTTATCTCTCAACTGCCACACACCAGTGCTCAATGCCCGAACACAACGAGTAGAATGAGTGCTGGGATTAGCAAATTAAAAGCAAGAAGAACAGTATGGAAATCATTGAAAAATAAAGAAGAGATAATAAGAAGAGAAATAAAGAAGAAAATACCATTACTGCGATTTTCCTTGTCTTCGTGCCTTTTTGTCCTCAGATATCTAGAAATCGTTGAACAGTACAATCTCATTTCGTGTGATTTTATAAAATATTGCATAGTGATATGTTGCATAATACATGCAATAAATACTCATATACAATGGAATGGAATACGATACGGCATAGAGTATTTGCCTTTGTGGTTAGGACAATGATTACGATCAATGTTCTTCCGCACCGTTTTTGTACTGTGGCCTATTTTATCGGTCTCGGATGACTCTTGAATGATTTCAACTCCAGGAATTCTGAGTTTTTATCCCACTAAGCAAAGTGGCCACAGACCGCTCTTAAGAATGCGAATTCTCACCTTTAAAAGTTGAATCGACGGGAATTCCAAAGTACATCAGTGCAATGGAAGCATCTTGATTCACTCCAGCCAAGAAGTTTAAGGCTATTTCTTCATCAGGGAAGTTAATGGTGACGGTTTTCTGCGGTATCATGACGTTCTTGTGTATTTTTAAAAGCCTAGGGATATCGTGAATGCTGCAACATATTGCATACTTCTGAAAGAGCTCAGGAACTCAGCACAAAAAACAATTGGGCTATTGAGATGAGGAGTGCTGTTGTACGATAATGCAAGGCTGCATACAGCGTGTGCAAACTAAAAGACTGTTAATGATTTGGGATGGGAGCTTTTTGTTCCTCCCCTCCTCCGAAAGCCCAGCTCTTGCCACTTCTATTTGTTTTGTGAGGGGGGGGGAAAGGTCTTATTTTTTTCTTTATTATTGTATTCTCTATTGGTTTGCTTACTCAATTACATGAGATAAACAGTAATAAAACGAAGTACCCTCAAACCTCTGATACCCACTTATGCTACCTGACTGTAGTAAATAAATCAGAATTTTCCCGGTCCAGAGGGCGTTGTGATTTCCCCCGGTCCTGATAGAACCTAATTATGTCGGCAAGCCAGCGTCTGAGTCTATGAATAATTATAAACAACTATAATACTTTTGAACCAGCTTTATTACAGTCATAATATATATAAGTACATATAATACATATTATAAATTTCATAATTACAATATCTACAAATACTTCTCAGAGTGAAGACAGGTTAAACATTATACCAGCAGATTCTAATCTGGTTATATCATTGGGTTTATCTTCTCTTGGTGAACAACATAGGCATACTATAACAATTCTACTAGTTATTCTTGCCCTGTAACAGGTTAGGCTATCTTACTTAATATATATATAATTCCTTCTACTCATCAAGGAATCTTCTACTCTTGAAGCCATTCCAATTCAGTTTTAACACAAAATCCACTTATCCTGTTTCTAAATACCCTTAAGATATTGGCTAGATGTGTGTAACAAGCTGTGATCTATTTTAATTTTTACCTTCGGTACGAAAAACATCCTATAAATGTCAGGTTTCTTAATTTACGAAAATTTTTCCTTCTATAAAGCATTAACTGACTCTGCTCTCCCTAAAGTTTGTCGCGACTTTACCTTATCCTTTAAATTAACATAAATTCATCGGGTTATGCTCAGATGCCTGACATAACCATCTCCTTTTGTGTAATTCTGGCCTTTCCCTTCGTTTCCCTTAACATTTCATTTACCTAAAGCACTCAATCTATTACTCAGGGATACAAGAGCCTTAATATATATATATATATATATATATATATATATATACACAAACATACAAGTACTTTAGTCCTAGCACATTCACTTATGCTGTCTTACAATTTCCATTTTCGCTGCCACACTCCTTTTTTCTATACTGACCGTTTTCAAGCCCTCACACATGTGTATATACAGGGTGTTTCAGTTAAACGTTTCAGAACTTCTAAGAGGGGTAGGGTACATCCTGACAACTCGAAATCATATAGCAATGTGGGGTCGGAAATGCTTTCCTGAAGCGGTGTTGTACACAGAAGCACCATAAAGAAAAGAGACCGTAAGTGAGAAATCGTTTTAATAATACATGAAAAGAAGCAAAAGGTACATGGATTAAAGTAAATGTTCGAAGTTTCTTCAACCTCGTATTGCTTTCGCACAGTGGTACCTTGGAAAATGTGCTACAAATCCCCTTTTTCCTGCTGAAGTGTTGTTTTCCGATGAGGCATCCTTCACAAGGGAAGGAATTTTCAACACTCATAACGACCATATCTGGGCGGTCGAGAACCCGCATGCAATACGACGTCGTGCAGCACAGATTCGATTTTCGGTCAATGTATGGGCCGGTATTATGGGAGATCACCTCATCGGACCTTACCTGTTACCGTGTCGTCTAACCGGACCTATCTGCTTGATCTTTCTGCAGCAAGTATTGCCACAACTTTTGAGAGATGAACAGATTTCTGCATCGACGCAACAGACAATGTGGTTCCAACACGATGGAGCCCCTGCCCATTATAGCGGAGATGTTCGTAACTACCTGGATGTCACATTTGGTCAACAGTGGATCGAACGTGGTGGTCCAGTGCGTTGGCCTGCTCGGTCACCCGACCTATCATGTCTTGATTTTTATTTCTGGGGTCATATGAAATCGCTAGTTTATGCCACCCCTTTTGACAATGCTGAGGAGCTGGTTGCAAGAATCGCAGTAGCTGCCGAAGAAATTCGAAATTCGCCTGGAGTATTCCAGAATGTTCGGATGTCCATGCGTCGGAGATGTGAGGCGTGCATTGTAGCCCGTGGAAGAAACTTCGAACACTTACTTTAATCCATGTACCTTTTTGCTTCTTTTCATGTATTATTAAAACGATTTCTCACTTACGGTCTCTTTTCTTTATGGTGCTTCTGTGTACAACACCGCTTCAGGAAAGCATTTCCGACCCCACATTGCTATATGATTTCGAGTTGTCAGGATGTACCCTACCCCTCTTAGAAGTTCTGAAACGTTTAACTGAAACACCCTGTATATATTTATGCCTTGGAATTTACTTTGTGGCTTATATAGCATGAAAGTAACAGTCCACTTACTTTATTTCCATCTTGCTCTTGCCTTGTCCTAAGCTGGTGTTTCTTCTGGTATTTACTGTTGCTGCTTCTACTTTTCTGAAGGTCCTCTGGTGATCGGCGATTGTTACATCTAAGAAATGGCCTTCATTCCAGTTTGTAGGCTGTACTGCTGGAGGATTGTGGTAGACGAATAAGGACCAGCCTCTCACTTCTCGTATGGTTTCCATCTCTCCGTAAGGACATCACTTTACTTGGGGAACCTTTCTCACTGTAAGGCACATAATTATCTTAACTTTTCATTCACTATCGTTAATTTCTTTTACTTCTCTCGCATCACCGATCTTGTTCCAGCCTACACTCCGACTACCACTTCCATCTTGTGCTCCGACTTCTCCGATTGTCCGACTTCTCTATGTCTTATCCCCTATCTTTTTCCCCCAAAATCACATGTTAATTTCACTCTCATCTATTCGTTCGTCCTTCATTGCCTGATCTCTTCCACCAATCGCGTCAAATTCCTTTCTCTTAACTTTTTTCTTACTAAGAATAGCGTATTCTTTATTGCTATTTCTTACTGGCTTTAAAATTTCTTCCTTACAGCCCTCCCAGAGAATCGCTTACAGCAGCCCTCTTCCACAATTTGTCACGGGCCTTCACTGATTCGGCGTGACCACTAATCCTTTCCTGTTGCTTGGTTTATGCCAGGTCCTTACTTGCCCCTATTTCTGGTGTGGTGTCCCTTTGTCAATTTTTAAGTGAACCTTTTAGTCACCATTATCTATTCCTGAGCTCTTAATCACCCACTTTGTCAAACTTCGAGTTGTTCTAAGTGACATTATCACTTAGAACACTTAAATTTATACTAAATCTTTAGTTGATGCTAAATTAAACCTTCTTTACTTACTCTTTCACTCGCCTAGACCAAATACACCAGATCATGTAAGATCTACTCTTACAGTTTGGTATATTTAAAAATTAGAATGGTAGCAAATTGTTCTGACGATGTGGAGGTTGAAAATAATATACTATACTGGTTACGATAGCAACAGGCGTATTTTTTCGCAGCGTGTTTACGAATTTGATAAGCGCAGTTGAAGCTTAATAACCCGCACTGGACCAGCGTGGCAGATTATGGTCCATTTCCCTCAGCATGAATTGTTGAGGAGGCTTCCACCCTGCAGTGGGTTGATAATGGCTGCACTTTACTTTTTTTTTTATTTTATAAAGTGATGGGAAAGCCGAATTTTGCCGTACAGGCACATTTGCCTTTTCGAGAGATCTTGGTTCGAACTACTTCCGAGATTAGAGGAATTCTTAATGGTCTCTTCAATCGGGCTGTAGTAAGCCGATCTCGGCGGTCGGGCAATGTTTCCACTGAGTTATTTCGGATTTTTCAAATTGCAGAAGGTGCAAATATTCTGCTGGCTTTAACCATATTGCGCCACTGAACATAAACTGCTGCAATATGGCCTAAATAGCCAATATGGTTTAAAACAACTCGTACAAAAATGGGCTGTACATGAAATTTTAGCTTTCTTTTGTACATCGAGATAATTCCTCTTTGGTAGCTCAGTCGGAACTATACACCTCCGTCTGCCATTCTTTTGCAGAGATTCGCGTCGATGATAGTAGGAATTTTTGAAGTGGGCTTCAATCGCCATTATAATTAGCCGACCTGAGGAGAAGGGTGTAGGTGAATTATTCTGAACAGCGTACATTTTTGAGGATGGACAATATGCAAACTGGCTTATATTCAAAACACAGTTGGAATTATATTTATAATTTACATATTTTTCGAGTGTGGTTAAGTCATACAGAAAAAATCTGAGCCAATTTTAACCTGGTATCGTTTATCGAACTAATTTTTTATATGCCTTTCATTTCTGCGTGGTCTGGATATTATTCATTCCAAATCCTAGTTTCGCTCAATTAATAATTTTCCGTTTACAAATTTCCAACTTGATACATTTAAAATGTAACCATATTGTACATTAATCTGTGTGTGTACGGTGCATATTTCAATGAAGTATAAAAGGTAAATCATTTAAGGGATAAAGAAAAGGCGTAATAAGTTTTCTAGCAGGACTGTCGCTTTATGAAAATTATGCATTTTCCAAACCAACCTTGCCAAAACAGGAATATCTAACGTCAAGAAAACCTTCTTTATTTTGTTGAAATGGCCTTCGCGACTATGACCTTGCGAGACATCACTACAATACTACGACGATTTTTATTATTTATTCTCTGTTGAAAGGCTTGGCTTGTGAACTAATTGTGCGATCCATAACATATTTTAGAAATAGTGGACGTGATATTGATATTAGTACTGATATGCTACCTGGCGACTTCTCTAGGAAGCCATGGATGTATTTCTTTCGGTTCATGCATATTACATCGCTATTTGCTTGGTGCGTTGGCTTAATGGACTTTTCATGGTAATCCATGCAGATTCGCAACTTGGTAATATGACATAAAGTGCGACATTGATGGTTCGCCCACCGAGATGTAATTATAAGAATAGCGGAAGAACAAACGGCATTGTATTCAAGGAATAACAAATGCTTTCGCTATCTCATAATCGAAACAGGAAGACTGCTCCATTCGCCCATTGTGACAGTGCAGTACTTGCATGATGTGATAATGAACTTTTAAGAGCTCTGTTTCTGCGGAAATCACAGCATCGTTAACAATATAGGTTAGTTCATTTTTCATTGGATAACCATCTAACATAATCGCATTTAATACGCTTAAGATATTCTTCCGTCTGGGGAAAGGTAGACAATCAGAAGAATCGAAGTTAAATACAGTACTACATACATAATGGACTTAGAAAAAAGAAAAGAGCAGAACACAATGTCTATCAGTCAGCAACCACCATACTCAAAGATCTCTGTTGCCCGTTATGAGATCCATAAACCATTTGAACAATGTAGTAATTCGGAATAGCAATTCGTCTTTAATAACACCCATATTAAAATAATTCAAATTTCTTTTTTTTTTTTTTTTTTTTTTGCTTTTAAATGGCTTTTTTTTTTTTTTTTTTTAATGACACGAATTAGTCTATGTGAATATAAGGAAATGCATACAGCTTCTACGAAAGTGTAGAGCACATACATTATTTTCCAAAAGGTATCTCGACACGTCCATTTTCATAGACCATTAGAACACTCCGGATAAACGAGTGGCTGGCTCCAAGCGGTATATAAAAAAGACGTACGAATGACTGATTTCAAAAGAGTCGGATTATTGTCAGATGTCAAATTACTGACAGCGTACACCATCCAAAAACGGCAATCGATATGTTATCGTGACATGAAAGCGCGAAGGTACCGCTACCGTCTAGCGAAACATAACAAGAACGTGACCAGGTGATACTACGACAATGTCGTCAGACATCCCTGCATCAACCAGAACACTAGAATATCAATCCAGAGTTAAAGGCATCAGCAGGGATTGAGATCTACACAGATTCGGTTTTCGGAAAGCGGTAGTGCTGAAGTCAACCGTTGTCTTGGGGCATAATAGCCACTACTGCTAGTGCGCCAGAAAAATCCAATCCAACGCAGAAGTCAACCAATCGAAATCAGCGTTGCATAGTACAACGAACGCCGTAATGTGTCCATGGAGTGATGAATCTCGCTATACTGTACTTTATTCCAATGAGATGGGCGGCTGTGGAGGATGCCTGGAGAGCGTCCAGTGCAGGAGTGCATTGGGACAACAAAGTGTGGAGGAGGTGGGGTCACGGAATGGCGCTGTTTCTCATGGTATTGTGTATGGGGAACTACGAATTCAAACGCCTACCGTAACATTTTGTACAATTACATTCTCCCTAAAATGTAACAGTACTTTGGTACAGACCTATGTTTGTTTCAACGGGATAATGGTCGTGACATATCATCAGTGCAGTTCCTAGAATGATTCATGGTAATTGCAAAATATCATGAACTGAAGCTTCGGGTAAGGACCAGACCAATGCATCCATATTTCCTCAACTGGTCGCTGTTCTATTATGGGTAATGGCAGCTACAGCCGCTGCAGTCTGCCGTTAGTGAAACGTCTACTCAAGAGGGTCAAGCTGTATCACAGCTGCTAAAAGGGAATCAACACACTATTGAAGTGAGTGGCAATGTAGTCAGTATGAAAGCGACAATACTTTTTTGGAAGATATCGTACATTTGATTATATGGTGAGCGTCATTTTAAAGTGTATTCCATCGTAATTCTAAGAACAATTCCAGATCAATGTGCATGCTGTTCTTAACCTTTTGTGTTTGAAATAATTTTTCTGAATTTTTTTTTCCAAGAACAAAAATCAGTAGTGGCAAAATGATGTGAAGATGCCTAGTTTATTCAGGTCTCGTTGCAGAACCTTTCGTCAGAGAAAAGGATAGCAAGCATCTAAGACAGAATTTCTAGGCACTTTAATTATTCACATATTCTGAAATAAATCCCTGTATTTAAATATTCTTTCAAAGTAAGGAAGATATAAAGCTCGATCTCGTAATTTCTAAACTTCATCGAAGAAATGCATTAAGCGTTGAGGAAAAGGAGACTTCTGTCTGTCATATGAATGAACTTATTTCCCTATGTTTTCGGATTGTACAGTGGAGAGTCATATAGCAAAAGTATAACAAGATTTAAGTACAATTAATTTTTCACAGCAGATACTTATTACTTAATTAAAATGTAAGATTCCCGAGAATAATCGTTTTCAAGTGAGAAGAATTACGTTTCCACTACCACTTGTAAAATTTCTCAATAACCGTACCAGCACCGCAAACATGTAATTCGTGTTCCAAGACGATGAAGTCCCATAACAACTCTTGGTAACTGTCACTCCCTAGGAATCCTTCTCACCAGCCAAGGACGTCTGTAAAGGACGTGCATAAAATCTTCAGCATATATAAAGCATTCTTAGCGTTATTAAACATCATATAGTCAGGTGTGAGTCATGCACTTAGAACTCCATTATAAATCCTTAACTACACACAAGCTTTTATAGCGTATATCTATTCCCTTTAGGTCTCAAGAGACCAAAGAGCGAAAAAAAAAAAAACATAATAATGAAGAGATTGATAAAAATCACAGAATAATTTAGGCTGCATTGTATTATTTTAATCCTATAAAATTTTATTTCTCTTTTTAAATAAATAAATAAATGAAGGAAAAATGTTTTTTTTATTTTTTAAGTTAGCTTAAATTAAAGATTCAAAAAACAAAAAAAAAGAATGCTTGCATAGTCTTTAAACAGAAGAGTAGGTTGATATGGAATCCTTAAATGGAAAAAACAAGTCAATTAATGTACGCAGTGAGTTTCATTTCAGGTGTGTTCCTGTTCTCCCCCTTAAATTAATTGAATTTCTGTTCTTTTTCCATAATTAATAGAAGAGATAAGTAAATATAGTAATCTCCTTATCAATTAATTACCAAGGTTATAATTTATAGAACACTAAATAAAATAAAATTCTATCGTTTTACTTTCTCTAAACTTATTCTTCCCTCGTCACGAGCCTCACATAACAGAACACGTGAAGCGTGCATGGATTGCCCAAAACTTACAGTACAGTACTGCATTACAGCTACATTAATGTATGAATGAAATGTGTGATAAATTTATGAAATTAATCTAATAAAAAAAATTAATTACAAATTGTATGGAAAAAAATAATTTCCTAATTTCTATTGGTCCAATTTAATGAAAATTGGAATAGCTTCACAAATATTTTAAAAAGCCCCAAATATAAAATTTCATAAAATCTGCTCACTTGGAATTTGTTACATGCGGAAGGACAAATTGGTGAAAAATAATAGGTGCATATTCATAGATATATGTGCAAGCACTTAAAAAAAAAAAAAAAACGTGAAGTAAAAACGTATACTTCTGTTTAACAAGTATGTCACTTGAAATTTATAAGCTAATATTTGTTCTGCCCTGCCCTGCCCTCCCCTCCCCTCCCCTCTTCTTAAATGTTGTTTCTAAATTTCACTTTCTAAAACTGCAGCTTCTTGAGAATTGAGCCTTGTCATTTTACTGGTTGCTATGTGATCGCGAATCATGTACTATAAGGGTTCGGCAACCGTTCATAATTATTAATGGGATTTAGATGGCTGGTGTATAAAGTGACAAAAAATGTGTGCTGTTACTGGTCGTCCAAGAGTCTCGAAGGGAGGTTGGATTGTTTTATTAAATTATTTATTTATTTAGTCTCTTTCAACACGCTTATTCTAAAACAACCCAACAGAATTAGTTCTTACCCTTCTGTAAAACTGGCATTCGTATCACAGATTCAAAATGCAGATTAACCGCCTGTATTTGATGATTGGTTATTGTATTGTAAGTGATAAAATACAATATTGAAAGAGGCTGAAAAAATCGGGAATCTTTCCGGGATTGAAAAGTAAGATATGAATGAAAGTAATGTTGAAGACAGAAAAGAAGGAATTAATGCTGCGAGATATTTAAGTACATTCTAAACAACCCGCAAAAATTAAGAAGAGTAAACAGTGTTAATTCTCATCAAAAATCACAATAACAGTCCTGGTTATTGTGATTCATCAAAGTGTAAGATCCTGTCAAGCATCGGTACTAGGAGGAATCTGCGACCAAGTTCAAGGCCATCATGAATCATGACTGGGGGGTTCCTCCTTTGGCAAATTTCCCAGCTGGAGCATCGATCCGCTTAGCAACCCATTTGATGATTGTTGTCAGGTGAATACGGCCAATTCTAGTGTGAAGTGACACACACACACACTGTATATGAGACAGCTTTATTATATCCGAGGTGCGAATATAATAAATATTATTAATATCGGTTGGAGCCCATTTTTGTATATTATCCATTTCAGTAACTAGTATTTAGAAGGCTGTAGAGGGTGAAGCGGCTGACGCCTCGATTTCTGCCCCATATTGTATTGCATGCTGCACCACGGAAAGGACAGTTTAAGTTCAAATTATAGGGTTTAAAATCGCAATCACCATGAAAAATTGCTTCTCTACCCACATTTCTAGCTGTTTTCCTATTTTTTATTTCTACAGTTTCTTGTGAAATTTATATGTAACACGTTTGTTGTGGCATAGTGAATATTGTCTTTTCTGCCTATCTCTTAACTGGAAAAGTCAAGTGTTGATAATTTCAGTTTCATTGGCTGTCTCCGATGTAATTAAGACATCCTATCGCTACTTCTGGATTAAACTCTGTACTAGTAATGTCAATATTTTATGATTTTTTTTACTTTTTTTCAACACTGCATTACCAAATAGCATATTATCTATGCTATTTGGTAATGATGTTATGCTGATGCGAGATTCCTACCTCTGGCAGCTGCTCATTTAGAGATGAAATAAAAGTGAACGTCAATCTCTGCTTTGGATTTTCAGACCCATAAAAGGAGGGGGTCTGCTGTTGTACTTCATCGAATAAACACTCTCAGACTGCCACCATCTTTTGTATGTCTACAAATTTTGCATAGGCATTTCCCTGTGGTAGGATGGGGTTCATTTGCACGCTTCTGTTCTTTTGATAAACGGATGTTGAAGCTCACCGCCTTCCCACTCCCTGACTCACGTGCATGATTAGTTAATTTTTTTTTTCTCATTAAATTTCTATATAAAGATTATGACCCTGGGAATGACTGTCGATTGCAAACCTTCCCATTTACCAACATCCTCAAAATGCGTGGTTCTTTGGATTCCTCAGAACTGAGGCTTCGCTAATCAATATTTGGCACGCATCCTAGATAGGAAATGCGAATATAGTGTTTCCAAATTATTCCGAGGAGAGGGAAGCAACACATCACCTTTACTGTATCTCACCTCATTAGCTATATCTTTTCAAAAATTTAAAAGAATCCCTCTTGTTCCAGCACAAAACGAAAATTGTTGCTTTCTTTGTACTAACTTATTACTTTATTTCGATGAATAAGAATTATTTCTAGAGTTTCATGTGAAACTCTTGACATGAAGACCCGCAGCAGTTAATGAACTTTCCAGATATTTTTTTCCAAGTTGCGGAAATTAGAATAGGTTATTGGGAATACTGTATTTATCATTGTCAAAGTTGTTGGGAGTTCGTTATACACCACATGAGATTGTCTCTTTTGTGGTTCAGCTAGATAGACCCATCGATTACGTTTCGGTTAGAATTAATTAGAAACAAAATTATTCCTACTTAATAAAATGTCAGTGGGATGCAGTGGTATTCTCTTAAATAAGGACATTGAAATACAGATTGCTTTTATAGAATTAAGCGATTTCCTGCTTTCTTTCTTCGAACTGTAGGTTCTTAAAATGCTTTCCTGTACATTCGAACCATACCTTACCATCCATCAGTGCTGAATTTAATCATCTTAAACTAGAGTCTCCCTTAAAAGAAAAGCGAAATCTTTTCTGTCCCTATTCAGTTAGGTACAATTATAAGCGATTAAAATACCATTCCTTGCAGGTCATTCCTTCCAGTTGTTATCGAGTCAGATGAAAATGTAATAGCGAAGACCTTTCTGGTACAGATAAAAGTTCCGATAGGGTATGTGTACAAATGAAGAAATCACCCCTTGGATAGCCTCACGCCCCCTTGGACCAAACCACCTTCTTCATACCCGTCTGGTATACTGTAATATTTCAGACACGCGTTCTTTTTACTTACATAAGCACGTCTCTTCCAGTCGTGTAGCGGCTCTCACGAACTAAGGTTAAACTCTGCAACTGGTCACGTTATTACATGTACGTAGGGTGGTCGTAACCTGGAGTGACAACGAGATATATTTCAGACATTACATAGATGTGCCGTAGTTAGCGTCACGATATCCATGCAAAATGGCTAATGAACCGTACTTGAGTAATATTGGTCTGTTTATTGTAATCATTCTTTCGGAATGCGGACATGTGCACTATGGTTGTAGCTATGACCGCCGACTGAGAGAAGGGGGATATTAGTGTCACAGATAAGAATGCACGTGGGTAAATTGAAAAGTTCTATGTCTAGACAAAGAAAAAGTAATTGAAATGCAAGCGGCTTAATTGAAGTTTTCTTGAGCATTGTACATAATACTGAAAGTGGAACAACTCGTTAAAGATAGTATTAGGACCAAATTCGCATACCTGAAGGAGTTTTTTTTTTTTATGCTTGTGAAAAATGCAATAGAGAATACAGACAGTTCCTCTAAAATATATAAATTTAAATAATTTTAAGAAATAAAGTATAATCCTCCCCATTCAAAATGGTTTCAAATTAAATTTTTGGAGAGGGTTGGTAGAGACATCCTCTCTGTTGATCGAAACACCCACATAAGACCAGACCGCAGTTTCTAATATTACTGTTTTTCATCCTGCAAAACAAACAAATCAACCATAGCATGTACCCAATTTCCACACAAGATATAAATGACATTTTATTTATATCAATGTTTATACTAACAGCTTGTCCCCATTATTATTTCCTAGTGCATCATCATCACGAAATTTCGTGTAAATCAAGTTACAGCCAAAGAAAATATCACTGGTTTTCTTCTGTCAGCTGCAACTGCAGAATTAGAAGGAAAAGCAGACGAAATAACTGGAAAACCAGTTTATATTCCTTTCCTCCTTGCAGTCATCGACAATATCTTCTGCCATTTCAACTTCCTTAGTCTTACCTACAAGTATTCTTGTGATTAAGTCGACCCTAACTTTTCTTGATGGTGCACTTTTAATGCTTTTTTAAGCTTATTGTGTTCCGAAGTACAGAAAAGGGAAACATCCAGGTTTAAAGCCCCCGTTCCCACCGAATATTACAAGAGTGCAACAAAGTCAGGGCCGCTGGCCCTTCGTTAATGGGGTCAACTCCTTGTACGGCCTCAAGCTACACAAGACTTATGACTGCCACACCTCCTTCCTCACCTGACGTAGTCACCAGAGAGGTAAAGATTTAAGCCGTTAACGCCGGCCCTTTCACCCTTCCTGTAATATGCTTAACGTAAACATTATTAAATACGGATACAAAAGAAGGCACACTTAGCGGACTTTCCTCTGCCCGGTAATGAAAACGTGGAGACGATGGAGTGTCCCAGTCTGCCTTACACGACCTGCGGATATCAAGGAAGAGTGTTAGCTGTCACGCAATATGCACTCCCAGTGAAGAACGTTGCATTCTCTAAAGGGATATGCTCTGGCTTCAGCTAACAACCTTACATTGTATAACATGCTGATTACACGATAATTACCAGTTAGTTGGCAGTCTCTGGGTGGTGTGGTGTGATGTAAAATAATGTCGCTGATATCGTAATTATGTTACATGGAAATGAGAATTGTCTGTAGTTATTTACAGTCATCGAAGCCCTGAAAACAGTTTAGGACTGCTCATTCCGTTATAATAGGCAATTACATAGCAATATAACATTTCTGTTGTTATCAGAAGTACTTAATATCAGGAACTTAAATTACAGTCACTTCAGGTTCCGATTCTGTTCTATTGAAAACCAGAAACTGACGTCATCAGCAACATTCTTTTAATAGATTAAAGATAAAACTGATGAAAAAGATACGTTATTGTCAGATATACACTAGCATCATTAACACTTGTCACATCTTCCTGTAAAGACCGTTTTCCCCGTTTCTTGTTAATCGTATTGAGAATGTAGCTAAAAGTTCTATTACTGCCAGCGTACTTATTAATCACGCGCGACGAATCTACTTCAGTAGCGACCCCTGGAATTAAACTACCTCGAGGAACCGATTTCGACTATAGATAACATAGCTACTATGTCAGCCTTCATGTGGCGAATGATCTTATCTCAGTTCTTATCTTCAATAACCACGTCCTTTCTGCTAGATGGCGCTGCAATAAATGGAATTCTATCGAGTGTCCGCATCACTGAAACAGGATTGAATGTTCGTAGACACTTGAAGCGATGATTGCTTAAATGCCTCGAAATTTGCTTTTTGATCTACTCCAGACTTGCAATATTCTGGCAGTCGAGGGTGTCCACCTACTAAGTGGAATAATAGCTCGAGGAGGTTCGGAGTATCTGGATGTTGTTCTCTCTCTTCCATCAACTGGACAGTACGACAGCACTGACGTCCTGTCCTATAATCAATCTTTGGCAATCCGTTCAGATCCCTTATCTTTCGAATGTTTTCTCTGCTAGGCGAACTAGTCTATCTTGGATACGTGATGTTGTTTTAAGGGAGCCGTTAAAGGATGTCTTAGAGGATTTAATTGCCACCGCCTCATTACACCTTGATGAGAAAATAGATAACTTTCTTCTACCCTCTGATGATAAGATTTTATAGAGAATTTTCCTATTGATACGACATCTCTCCTCCTTGTCGTATTCTGTATTCACAGCGGCACATTCTTATAAAATACTTTGAAATTTATGAAGCTTTCATATGCCATACACTGAGTTTAAATTATGGTCATGCTACCCACGAGTACTGTATGAATAAATATGTGAAGTAGTATAAATGCCTGCCATATGATGAACAGGTGAATTAATGCTGTGTTTCATACAGATTGCCTGGCAGTTTTCTTCGATTCGCTTCTAAGTTTAGGAGGTTCATTGTGGTTTTTTAAAAGCAAAGAAGCGCCCCACTGAGAGCGAAAGGTCTCAGTCAGAATTACTAAACAAACAAAATTTTTATCTGTCATCTCAGCTTGATTCGTATAAATTTCAGAAACAGTGGTAAGTTCGTCTCTAGTTATGTTGGTAGTGGTAAATCAGCTATGCTCTCCAGAACAAATCCAGCCCAGTGGATATTCGCATTCAAGGCACTCCAGAACCAAAAGATGGAATCTCACAAGGATATTGGCATCATCTTTGATAAAGATCTTTCCTTTACTTGCCACTGATAAAACGCTAGTGTATAGCGTTTTATCAGTGTAACTACTGATAAAACAGGCAAAAATAGCTCACCGGTTCGAATTATTCTGCCTCTCCCAACTACAATAATTTAAACTCCTTTCAGACAGAACACAAGATTCAGGCCACTTTACATCTCCAGGTTGAACAGATTTCAGCAAATGGACAAGCTGTTCCTGTATTTAAGCTTCTCAACAAAGAACCAACTGCCAAAAATCTGTCACTAGCAAAGCCCACAGAAATGAACTCATGATCAGGATCCAAAACATGTGAAGTACTCACCACTCTGTCTTGAAATAAATCAACACCAGAGAAAGCCACCTTTGGGCAAATAATTGTATTTTTCAGAATACAATCATCTGCCCATATTTTTTGTCAATAAATGGTTATTTATTTAAGGTGTGCGGGGGAATAATGACCACTTCAGGATTCGTTTATGCAAGAAGACTGCTGGCAGATGGAGCAGGTTATTTTGGTTGACACCTCACTTTAAAAGGTGAGTAAATTGATTTTATAGAAGGTGAACATCTACGCATATGTGCTGTTCTCTTTTGAGCACCTTTTTGATCTTGAAACAAAGAAATCCTTTTAGTGAAATTAGGAGTGTGTCATCTACGAAAACGTTTTGGCACTTCAGTCATCGTTTATTTAACCTATTAAAGAAATGGCTAAAAATAAAATTAAAACTAATTAAGAAGAAAATATTTCAGTTTTTGTAATTCATTAGTTTTATACTTAATGCCAGCGCTTCTGCTATAATCTAAGTGTACAATTTCTTGATTTGTATAAATGACCGGCCAACAGATTTCAGATGTATGACAATAGAAAAATGAGTTCCAAACCGTACTTATCGAATAATGTGCGTAATCGTAAACAGAACTCTGGAGTACTATAATTACGGATGATCCATGGTAGAGCAGAACAACAGATACAGGAAAACCTCGGTGGATATAAATTACTCTCTATAAGCGCATGATTGAAAATGCACAGCGAGTTATTAAACTTTCCCCAACATCTCGATATTTTGTACACACCTGATGGGTGTGACTTCACATATTCACATTTCGCAATGGAGTAAAAACAGCGCCACAGACTAAGAAGTCTCGTTGCTCAATGATTTAATTTAGTTAAAATTATGCTAGCTTTATCAGATATCAATATTTCGTTCGTAGGACCAGCTCGATATCTTTTTGCCAACCTCCGATTAGGAAACTTGACAAGTGCCTACAGCAAGTTCATCTTTTTCGTGTTGGATATCTTGCCGTTGTATCTGCTATCTGTTTAATCTACTATAGCGAACAGCCACGTAAATCAGAGGGCAACTCCTTAGCGGCGCCACACGCATGCACATGCAGCCAAAATCTACAGACACAAATCATTAAAATGCAACTTTATGGCAAATCATGAATTCAATGAACGTATTATTTCGTATACTGCCTTGTCTGGTAAACGGAAATGCACTTAATTTTTGACCTTATGTACTCTTTAAATAGCTGGATGTTGTAATTACGCAGTACTTCCACAATAAAATTTTTTGTTCACTGTTACAATACTTTTATAGTTGGATTCCCAAGAAATATAAAATTTGTTTCCCTGAAGAAGTCAAATTTGTATTTCAGTGGGTGGTTGAAAAATTATGTAGCTATTGCAAATTCATTTTTCCCCTCTCTTCAACATCGAATAAGAAAGACACGAAGATAGGTAGGATAGGAAAGACAACATGGAAATAGATCAAGATTATATTGAGCACATCACCTGTGATTTGTATTAGAAGCCAAGAATTGGCAACACTTCGCAAATATCAGGTCTGGAATTGCCTTCATATGTCGTAGAAGAATTTTCGACCAGGAATAATGGATTTTGATACCACATCAAGAATGATAAAGTAACCCAAGCCACTCTTAATTTTCTTTGCATATTGTAGAAACGAACCAAAATTTCATCCCCTAGTTATTGTCTCCTGCACACACTCACCTTTCTCTTTTGTTAATTGCATAGCCTCTCTAAGACGTCCAAACTAGTTATATCTTGTTTCGGTATAATGATACACGGAATTTAGTATACACACAGATATCCTGTCACATGGTTTTTTGCCATAGAACACAAGGGTTCCAAGGGAAAAAACCATGGACCCCTCGCCTGAGACAGACTAACTCAGCCACCTTGTGAAGAGGCTCATAAAATTTTCTCACTTTGTTGGCGGGCTTCGAACTCTGGCCTTTTCCACGCGCTGTGGAGAGGACAGTGCTTCTATAAATTGTGCTACTCGCAAGAGCAATCTTGAAGCATGTGTATAAGTGTGAGAAGACACTGGTACTGGATTCAATCTACTTTACATACAGAGATTTATTTGTTCAGCCGATCACTGCGATCAAAAGGGTTTAACTTTTCAAATTTTAACAAACTATTCCAATACAGCATTGATGTATATTGACTTTGATTTCGGTGAAAGTTACACAGTCGAAGATTGTGCAAAAGTGTAAATGTCTGTTATTAAAAAAAATAATAATAAAAGAATCCTTTGGAACACTGACAGTCGGAATTGTGCAATCCATCATGCGCGACAAAATTCAAATTGAGGATTTCTATTGAGCTAGTTTTCTGTTAATTGTAATGTGGACTGCAACACTGGATATTATCAACTTTAACTTTCACGATATTGTGATCGATCAATAACCGGTGAAAGAGTGGAATTTTGCTGAAAGAACACAAGACCTTTTTCACGATTCACTCCTTAAGTTACATTAATATTTGCATTATTATAGGAAGTTCGGCCATGGGTAGCAACAAAGTAGCTAACTAGCCCTGCTCAGCGGTTTCTTTTACTCTGCCATTAATCAACTTCAGATCGAGACAACCTTTGTAATGCACATGTAAAACGTTCGGGGTTGATACCTTCACCCCTAATGTCATCGAGGTCATCAGAGTAAAGTACCTGATGATTTCTTCCCCTTTTATCTCCGTAGGTAAAATTTATCGTGCGGGGGTAATGAGTTATATTGCCAGTTACTGAAACTTAGAAAACTGGTTGGTAATTATGCACGTTTAGTCTGTTATCTGACCACCCTTCTGGGCATCTCGCTAGAAGTGTAGGATGGTTCATGCTGTCCACACAAAGGGCAAGCGCGTGTTGCAAAAAAGTAGCAGAAAACAAGTACTTGCGCTGTAACTTCTCTGACAGTTGAATCATGAATGATTGATCGCTGCATTCACCGAATGCTTTTCCCCAACACCAGTTTCTTTGCGAGGAGGGCGGATGGTACTTGACCCTAGACGAAATCGCTGACACATGAATCTCATGGGCAGTCGCCGGAACAGACAGCGCAGTAACTCAAGTACTGTGTTGTGTTGTACAGAGCACAAGTCAGTCCACGTGTCCGTACTCCGCCCTACTCTCTCTCTCGCAGTATTCCCGTAGTTGTGACCCAAGGCTAGTCACACCGCACGGGATGTGACCCTACGGCCCACGCAGTGACCCGTGCTCGTGGCTTGCTGTACGCCCAGAACACGCCAACAAGACGTGAACGATTCTTTCCACAAGAAACCAGGTTTGGGAAAAGACTTCCTGCCGTGACTACGATTGCCATAGAGGGAATCCCTGCTCACCCGCCCCGATGTCTTTTTGTCATTAGTGATTCACAACACCTCCCTGTATGGCAAGTTATGAATGGAGTCGGCTGGTGACGTCACCATTATGAAATAGTCACCCAAATAATGACGAATCTATCGGAATGTGGTTGTCCGGCACGCCTTTCTTAGTCATAATTCAGTCTGGAAATTAATTATTCTCGCCCTGCAGTACAAAGTAAGGAAAAGTTGTACTGTAAGTCAGGTGATTTGGCACTTTTTTTTTTTTTTAATAGTTTTGAAACTTTTCCGGTTTTATCTCAATAGACACACATGTTCGTTCTTTTATCATGCCAATCACTCCGCAGACACGTTATCAATTTTGAAACGCAAGAGACGGGTTATCGCTCGACCTCTGATATCTTTTGGCCTAATTCATTTCAATTCCGAATGATAAAAACAGGAAAAAAGGTAAATCGGTTCATATTCTAAATATCCTTAATTAACGAATCAAATTCAGCTGCATATAAAGGTCTGGAATGTGTAAATCACTTAATGAAGAACATGATTTAGAATTAGCTCCCCCTCCCCCACTACCGAAAACTCCCATTAAGCGATACTTTAAATATTACTTAATTGCAACAGCGATCAAATAAATGGTGACATTAGGCCTAAGTGCTATAAAGTCTCAGCTGCAGTTGGTTTCTTACACGTTTTAGTAGTCTTTATCTTTTCAACTTTTTTTTTTTTTTTGACCTGGAAAACATTTTCAAACTGACTTCCAAACAACTTGGTTCCAGTTTAAGAAAGCCCACTTCGTTTGTCATTTAGAAGCAATTTGATTTAATGAATATAAAACACTTCTAAGAGAGATTTCATGCGCTTTTGCTTTTCGATAGAAACATTCCGAGAAAGAAATATCGCAACATTTTCAAGAAGTGTAAAGGTAGTTCTTGACTTTACGAGTTAATTCGTTTCTAGAGCGCGCTCGTAAAGCGAAAACTCGTAAAGCGGGAATTTATTTCCCATAGACATAAGGTTAAAAATATGGGTTACGTTATCAACAATGAAATTAGCTAGCTAATTAGTTTATGTTTAAACAATGATTGATTTATCGAAAGAAATGAAAACGTAGCCTGTAAAATGAAGCAAATTATAATAATAGAGAAATTATTTACGACTTATAAATGTTAAAGAATGTTTATTCTTCGTCATCATCGACTAAACGCACACTCGTTGATCACTCATTATTGGCTCGGCACTCGTTGGTTTGTTGCATAAGGATTCGTCGTCTTCAGAAATGTTTCAAGAGGCGTTTGTTTCCAAAGTATTTTTTAACGGCACACACAAATTGCAACTAACACGATTCGCGTGGAGTAACAAGTTTACGAAGCTTAAAAAAAAAGGAATGAAGAGAAGATTCTGAAAATTTATTTGTTTTTTTATACGATTGAAGATTTCAGTGAAGGGTAAACACATTTCATCATAATAACGTAAAAACCCACAGTATTCCAGCTATCGGTATTATTGAAAATGCAAGAAGATCGAGTTTACTACCCGTTTATAATTGCTTGCAGTAACAGAAAAGACCAATAAACCGGAAAAGTGCAAATTATTTTTATTGTTTTATGGTCGTGACCTCCAGAAACGTGCTTTAGAAAAATATCACAAAGCCGTTCAAAATTGATTCTTATAACGGAACATACGATAACGATGAAAGTGTAGTGCATTATAATGATTTGAATTGGTAACTAATACGGTTTACAAACCATGCTCACGACCTTTTATATGGCCTTAAGGTCACGCTCGTGACCTTAAAAATGAAATTTTAGAGAGAGATAAATAGCTTAGTTATACAGCGAAAATTTCAACTTCTGAGATCTTGAAACGAATTACCAAAAAACAGTGTTATTGGGTTCACATTACGGTATTTTAACGATACGATGGTGTCTCTGGAACGGAATAATATCGTGAAGCGGGGTACACTGTATTGTATAGTTACGCAGGTGGTTTGGAATGTGGTATTTATGAATGTTTAACATTAATTTTTTTGCAATTAATGTTCATATTTTTGATTTTGTTGATATTGATACTTGGGGGAAAAAAACTCGTAAAGCGAGAATTGCCTGTATTTGCATAGTCTTAATTTCTAAAAGTTATTTAAAAGACCTTAAAAAATCAAAAAAAAACTTAGATTCTGAGAAGCATAACAGCATCGATATTAAAGTAGGCGATTTGCTTTTGTTTAAAAAATTAAGTAAATGAGGGAATCCTTGAGCCATCACTTCCTCTGTGACAGTGTAGTGCAGAGGTTGCCAAACTCAGAAGTGTACATGAGCTACACAACAGCTCTCAGGGGAAGTTTTCGGGCTTCACTAGGTATTTAATATACTGTACATGTTCATATATGTGTATACACTCATGAGCCAAAACGTTATGACCGCCTAACTAACAGTGTGTTGGACCGCCTTTTGTCGTGATAATCGCTTGCATCCGGCGTGGCATCGACTTCACGAGACCGCGAAAGGTTTCCTTAGGTATCCTGGACCAGATGAACAAAAGGACATACGGATTTGGGCAATGGAGCGAGGCACTGGCGAATGCCGCGTTCCACTGCATACCAAATGTTTGGTGAGAAATTTGGCGCCCATATTGGCACTATGATCCTCGAACCATTCCTGTCAAAGTGCGGGCCTTGTGACACGGGGCGTTGTTTTGCTGAAAGAGTCCAGTGCCATCTGGATACAGAGTCACCATGCAGGGCAAAACTTGGTCAGAAACAATGCCGAAGTTTGTGTAGTGTATTTTATGTAGGGAGGCTCCCGAACTCTAGTTCAACTTCGGTGTTGTATATTATGATAAAACAAAAATTGTGCAGAAAGCCCAAAAATGTGAGCTATATTCGTGTTTAGTATGGCTTGTTATGTTGTTTAGTTATATCTGTCCATTTTAATACCATAAAGATGCGTCCTGGTACCCGTCTACGCCACGAGGAGGCTGCTACAACTGAGCGCGAACCGCAGAAAATCTCGAGTGTCACGTACTTGAATGACCAAACTATTCAATAAAGGAGTAAATAAAAAAAATAATAATAAATAATAAAAAAAATGCCAAGGTGTAGGATCTTGAGGTGTGGGTGTGTTCAATGGCGATGAGGCGACTCGGTAATGCCCATGAGAAGATCCAAACAACCATGATAACACCGACAGCACCTTGCGGCCCCCAGTTCCAAGCGAATTTGTGATCAAATGTTTTTGCCAGTTTTTTTGCGTCCCTCTTGAAGAAATAAAATCGTTTTCTCGTTTATTTTATTTAATTGAGTATTAGGGTAATACTCAGTTAAATAATCCTCAATAAAGAAATTAAGTTACTGAGATCAGGTGGAAAAGTAACCTTTGTTTGTTTGTTTGTTTGTTTTTATTTTATTAATAATTCAACACCGCTTGGTCATATGGTGACACTGCTCCTGCCTCGATGTAGCGGTGCCTGTAACCTGAAGGGAAAAAGCTCTCCCTTCTAAGGCGAAATGAAATAAACAGTTCCCAAAACCCAGAAATCCACTGGATGCAGTGGTCGAACCCTGACAGGGCAAAAACAAAAACAAAAGGCGTCTGTTTGCGGTGCAGCAAAACGCCAAAAGACTTACGTGGATAGAGTCAAAACTCCAACATTCCTAATTATTCACTCTACTCAAGAACAACCGCTTAGAAAAATCGCGCCATTCCTGGTGCAGAAATGCCTAGAAAGCACAATAAATACTCCAAGAGTTTGTCGTTCGGGATCAGGAAATTTCCTGGTTGAATTTTTCACTGACTGACAGTCTAAGCAACTGCAAAAACTAAAAAAAGTTAGTGGAATCTCTGTTATCGTTCCATTACACGTTTTCAAGAAACATCAAGAGGTGTCATAACTAATTGGGACCTCATCATTGTGTCAGATAAGCTAAAACAAGAACTGCAGGACTGAGTCACCAGTGTAAGACGAATTATGACAAAGAAGGACGGTATACAAATTCCCAATCGGAACATCATCCTTACTTTTGACAACCTCAAACCGCCAACAATAATCGAAACAGGTTACCTTAACTGCATGTGTTAAAGCCCACATTCCAAACCCCTTACCTGCTACAAGTGCCAGAAGTTTGCAGACTCAGTCAGTCTGTAGAGGAGCAGCTGCCTGTGCCACATTTGGATCCACAGCCCACAGCCACAACACCCAATTGTCCTAACTGCAAAGAAGCACATTCGGCGTTTTTCAAGGAGTCTCCATTTTGGAAACCTGAAAAAAAGACAACCTACCAGACGGACAAAAAAAAAAAACCCTTACCAGCCTCTAATACCAATAAGCCTAGTTATGCCGAAGTAACCACAAGGCAGTAATGAATTGCACTATCCAAACAAATATCATTTTCATATTCAAAGGAGGTAATGAAGGTTGGGTGGACAGAATAATACTTTGATTTTGGACTAGAATTATGTAGATTACAATTTCCAAGAAATACATTTCAAAAAGGTTGTTCCAAAGAACAAAACTGAAAGGTGGAAATGAAAAAGAGAATATTCTGTGAGCCTGTAGTTGAACAATGAGTGGGTATTTGTTTGCTGGATCACGTGTTCTGACTAGTTTGGAAGAGAACCGCCTAACGATGGTCTGGGATGGTGATCCCAAAATGTCTCTTAAACTCGTAGACTATTCAGAAGGAAGCAGTTACAAACATAAACTGTCACTCCATTCCGTATAACACAGAAATTGAGCATTCAGAAATACTGCATGCCATTTCGAAAGATATTACTGTGGGCATTGTTCTTCTGAATTATCAAGATACACCCATCTCCTTAATATAATGACTTCGTCAAGCTTTGCGGTACACGCACCTACATGAATTCTCTCTTGCTACCTTCCACTCTCACAGAGTAGAAGGCGGGAAGATTTAACACTAGCTGATCTGGATGCCTCTTAGACTGTTATCAACAGGATCAATCAGGTCAAGTATCTAGTGACTGAGTTGTGAAAACAGTTTTAAAGTCCCTCTCTAAATATATTCAATAGTGTATCTCGCCACTTTATTTATTCCTCTTATTAACTAAAGACGTTTATACTATACGATAGTAATGGCGGGAATACGGGGCCTTTGCCCTGGAGGCTTCGAACTTTCATTAAGTAAAGCGATTGTTTTGCACCTGGCGATAAGCGTCATCTACCACCCAGCATTGTCTGTACATTAAGCAATGTATCCAGAATTCGTGGTGTCGTGTAAGGTCGAACGTTCCTCTGTGCCACAAGAACCAGTATACCTATAACCCCGGGGGCTTACGTCTGGTGAGTATGGGCTTGGCACACCCAGGGTCCTGAGCTGGATATCATCATTCTTCTCTTCTTGGTGATTCCTTTCTATTTCTGACTCTTGTTTTCTCTCTCTCTCTTTTGGGGTAATTCAGATTTTTTTTTTTGGCTGGTGCAGCATAAGCCTCAGGCTTCCTTGCACCATATGGCTAATAATAATACACCTATTACCCAGCATTGTCTTGTGTCACAGAGTCGACCTTACGCGACACCACGAATTCTGCATACGTTGCAGGCGCCTCCGTAGCGGGGTGGGCAGGAGCAGCAGTGCGTAGCACACGCTTCTTGATTAGACCGGGGTTCGAGCCCGTGCCCACCAAATACGGAGGATGCGGAAAGGTCAGGGAATGACCACCGCATATCCCGGAGCAATATGGCCTTAGTTGCTAATGCTCCTAAAAACCAAATAACAAACAAACTAACAAGCATACGTCGTTTAATGTACAACAAACCATATGGACCAGATTGCCAATGAAGCGAGCTCATTATGGCCTAAGTATCTATTGTCCCAATTCACAAGAACAAGAGAGCCGATCACCGAGGACAAAACTCATTACGGTAACTGCGGGATAGATAAACTGCAGACATTATCAACCCACTGCAGGATGGAAGCCTCCTCAACGATTCATGTTGAGGGAAATGGACCATAATCTGCCACGCTGCTCCAGCGCGGGTTGACAGATCAACCCTATTTAGCAGTCGGAGGTTTGAACCCCTGTCTGATAAAAGAGCGTGTGCTACAGCCTCCAACTCCTGACCACGGACATGCTGGAGAGTACCTTTATTGTGCGTCTTGCCAAGATTAAGCCCAGTATACTTTTAGAAGGTGCAATATAGCCGAAGCAGCTTTTGGATCACAAAACTACAAACAACAATTATACTTTTCAACAAATGATTAGATTCTGGAACTTTCCCAGATCTGTGAAAGACTGCCCTTATCAAACTGATTAGGAAACCAGACAAGCCCCCTCAGAAACCGAGGTCTTATCAGCCTATAGCCTTATTGGCCAATCTTGGTAAGTTATTAGAATGTTTAATTGCCCTGCGATTAGACAATTTGTTATTGGAACGGGGACTAATTGCGCCTAATCAATACAGATTCACTCCTGGAAGGTCCTGCGAGGACGCCCTTGTTGATTTCATTTCTTCTGTTGAACACTACAGTTTCAAGTACACTCTTGGTATCTTTATTGTGCTTCGAGGGTGCTTTTCATTCCCTTTGGTGGGAAAGTGCCCTCGAAAGTTTACGTCATGCTAATGTTCCCAGCAACTTTATCTTCTAATTAAGAGCTATTTTTCTTACAGATTTATCACCCTCACATCTAAGTACAAATAAATTTTGCGTCAGGTCTTTTGAGTGTTCTCAAGGCTCCATTCAGTGACCACTTTTCTGGAACTTTGTTTTACAAGGTTGGATTAACCGACCCTTTGACAACGTGAAGATCATCGCATATTCGGATGATTTGACAGTCCTTGTTAGTGGCAATTGAAGATCTTCAATTTAAATATCTGCTAAGATAGTTTTATCTGACCTTCAGCAATGGGCAGTTGAAAATAAGTTAAAAATTAGTCCTACCAAGACAAAAATTATGGTCGTTGGCTCTAAATTGGACGTTTGTCGACCATCAAGAGTTAAAATAAACAATACACAAATACCTCTAGTAACGGAAATTGAAATTTGGGAATAACTATTGACAGCAGGTTAAATTTTCTCCCTCATTTATCCAATCTGTGAATTAAGATCAAAACTTTCACCGGTGCTCTTGACAGAGTTTCTAGAACTGAGTGGGGATCTTTAAGCATTTACTATAACTCTGCGTTTCTCCCTATGGTTGCCTATGCTGCTGGCGCTTGGTTCCATAGGGTGCGGACTGTACAACTTTAATCAAAATTGATCAAAACTTTGATCAAAAATTGATGTCAATCCAGCGAACAATGTTACTTTGCATTTTGAAGATTTGTAGAACGTTTTCAACACCTGCTCTGCAGGTTTTAGCTAGGACATTACCATTCTATATCTATGTAATTTCCAGAGGCTTATGTTATCGCCTGAAACGTCAGATTCCCACTCAGATCCTTGGAATTTCTATTAACACTCGAAGTCGATGTTAAAGCTGACCGACACAGAATTTGGTAAGAACGGTCAATTTGTAAATAACACGTAAGTTTTTCTTTTCATGAAGTTGACACTGTTACCGACAAAAAAAAAAAGCTACAGTCTGGTTTAGCCTTGACTTGTTTACCTCTTATTTGTTATCAGGACATGGATCATTAAATAAGAAACTGTTTAAATTTCGCTTGTCTCTCACGGAACTCTGTCATTGCAGCGGTGTGGAAGATTGGCAGCACGTGTTGTACTCTTGTCCCTCATGCAATGAATTTCGAGTAACTCTGCAGAATGCAATTCCCAACTTTTCATTTCTTTCTGCAATGACTGCACCTGCGAATGTTCAAATTCAGCTCAAGACTCTTCACTACAATGACGTCCATTTTCTCAACAAGATCTACAGTTTTGGGTTTGTGCTGTGGGTTTTTTTTTTTTTTTTTTTTTTTCGCAATTCTACAAGTTTTGTTCAACTACAACTCAATTTAACGATGAAAATTCCTGTGCTCCTGAAATTGCTCGGCTGGCTGTGACTTTGCTACTGATGACTGCAGGACTTACTGGATGTCACATTTAACCTTAGCTGTTTATAAGGTTTGTGCCTGCTTCTGGGCTAAAATGCTTGTGTAAAGTTTTTTGTCGGTTGAATGGTACTGGCCTAGGGTTGTTTTTTTTTTTTTTTTTTTTTGGTTGGAGATTATTATCTTTGATCTTGTATATAACCTTTATTCTCTGATATTTATGTTAATTTTTAAAATTTTAACGAGATTGCTTGCTCTGTTTACTTTTAAACCTCAAAGTATCATTTGTTTACCTCAATATGTTGAGGTTAATCTTGCGTACAGTATTTAATTTTTGTATAGTTGTTAAGATACTTTTTTTTAAACAATTTTTGGCTAGTCTTTGGCTCGAACTTTGTTGGGCTCTTGGCGTCCCTCTCTTCTGCTGCTGGCTGGTAGCCCTGGTCTACTTTCCCGTGGTGGTGCGTTTCCGACCTGCTGATTCCGGGTTCATTTCTACAGAGTCCAGTATCTTAAAAGTGAAACGAGGCGGAGATGAACTAACGTTCCAGGTGCCGCCCTACACAAATACGTACATACATACATGACCACTCAGCTACGGAGGGATAGTGGTTATTAAAATCCATAATTATACATCGCAGCATTGCACTTCCTCCTACTGGTGGTATGCTAAGCGAAACTTTTAAAAAATCCATTACAAATTTGTCTTTTAATTTAGAATACCCGTATAATTTGAAGTTCCAGGTTGGTTACTAAGGCTGTCCGATTATACGGAAAAGAAAGTTTATCTGTTTGTATGATAAAGACATCCACGCTAAGAGACCGATTGTCTCATTTCCCCCTTCTTCTAAAACCCTTCTAGCAATATTCGAATACCGTACCAGGTGATGAGTCATTGCATCATCCGGTGCAATGCTAATATCTATCTATCTTTATTTCAGTGAAACATCGCCAGTCTATTGGCCAGTAAATTCAAATTTATTTTATTGATGCTATTACATTACCTTTTTTTTCCCTCATAAATCCAGAACTCAATAACAGTTCGATGGTCACAGTCGAAACTTCTATTACAGATTTTTGTTGAAATTATATTTTGAAACAATTTTGTACACTAACCAGATCTTTTAGGGGGTCCAGTGTTTCATATTACGAATACATCAACGAAAAGAGGAGATGATAATACTGATACATTTATAATTGTATCAGTTGTTACCATTATTAGGGAAATAAAGCAATAACAAAGCCAAGCTGCACTACAATCTCCATAAGGAAAATTCCAGGCAGCAGTTTAGATACGGATTTCTGCCGGCCATTTGTATCCTGCCACCAATCTCCTACGACAGAAATCTGTGGGTCACGGGTTAATGAGGATGCAATCAATTATTGTTACCATGACGACACCCAAAGATGTGTGGCTACGTATAACAATCAGTGGGTGGTCGCCATGTCAGTCAAATATCACTTGGTGGTGGAGAGCGAGAAAATTTAATAATTACCGGCCATCAGCTGAAACTAAACCTAATAAGAAGCATGGAAATTGTGACTACAGTATGTCAGTCGAAATTACTTACACGGACCTTTCCGTAGACGTTGCACTGTCTACAAGTATTCGGAATGTCCTGAAGGATACTTGCGTTAGGAAACTTTTTATTTCAAATTCTTTTTTTACGTTCGTAGGATTGGGAGAAAAATGTGTCATTTATTCCTCTACTTTCGTAATGGTTTCTAAAAAGTTCATTCGTGGTCAGTTTAGTGAGGATTGGACGTTTTTCAAACAGGTTGAACTTATTTGAATGTTCTTCTCTTGATTACTGTCGGTTTGAAGATATTCCTCGTTGCCTGTGCTTTTATTTATGCACGGAAGGTCGGGGGAGAGGTTTCCATACTTCTCACAGGATGCTGGAGCATCCTGTATCTCTTTCGAACTGGACTATCCTCCTTGGTGGATTCACAATTTCAAATTTACGTTTATTTCGATTATGACTTTTTTTATTATTGAAGTGAATAAGTTCTTTAGATTTAGCAAATGGAAAACCATCTCCACTGCCTAGTTTTCCTTATCGTTGATTCTACGTAGAATTCCTGAAATAAAAGGTGACTGTTGTTCCTTAAACAGACTTAAAAGTTGTGGAAAGTGCAAAGGAGGTGCAAATGGTGCCCAGACAAAATAAATTAATGGTCCAAAATGTTGCCCATTTACAGATTTAAAACAACTCTTTTGATGAAATATGAAGTTACATAAGCGTGCGTAAGTAGTTCTGAAACCAGCTTGCCGTTGTACAAATTCTGTAATGGTTGATTTTTGATTGCAAATGGCACATCCCGAATATAGGATAATCGTAATCACGGTAAAATTCAGAGAACAAGATCTTAATCAAGATTGCAATAGAATACAATAAGCAAAATTAAGTCTTCTGCCAATGAGTCCGATATTCAATTTTGGTTAGAGATTAGCAAGATTAGTTAGGAATATGAAAACATTTACCAGATATATGGGAGACTCCGCTAGGAAATGCTCTCTATTTACGTCTGAACACCATCCAGCATAGTGACCTTAGGACAGCGGTAGGCGCAGTCAGAACATCTACGATTTATCACCTGTATATTAAGGCAAATAAATCTCCTCTGCATCTCAGAAGAAAAACTTTATTGTGTAATTATGCAGCAAAGATTAAAAGTATCCGATCCCAGCTGGCAATATCTGTTTGATCCTCAATATACCATGCTATATCACAATAAACCTAATGAAAACCGCCGTGCAGGGTTTCGACTGCAAGAGCTCATGCTCAGTTGGGACATTAACTTTCAGAACATCCCACGACCTGGCTAATCCCGAACCTCCCCGGACTGAATTCTCACCTATCTGCGATCATTTTTTTAAAATGGGAAAAATCCTCCTTGGCAAACAATAACTCCATAAATCTCAATCCTTGGAAAACTCGAGAAAGTACAAATATATACCGATGGATCCAAATCAGCTGCGGCTGTAGGTGCTGCAGCAGTTTCTTCCACCTTCTCAGTAGCCGTACATCTTTCTACTGAATTCAGTATCGATACCGCAGAATTGTACGCAATAAAACTGGCCCCAGATAACATAAACGATTACCATATTAATCAATCTCTGATATATACAAACTCTTTAAGTGCAATCACTGCCATTCAATCTACTTTTTCTTCCTCTCATCCCATTCTTAAAAGAGATCCAATCTAAATTTTACTCTCAAACAGCCAACCACCAGGTTAGCTTTTTCTGGATCCCTGGTCATGTCGGCATCACAGGTAATGAACATGAGGATGACGCTGCTAAACATCCCGACTCTGGATCTTCCAGTTAACTGAAAGTGCCCTATACTTGACTACAAATCCATTATTAAAACAGAATACAGGAAACAATGGTCTCACCACTGGAGCACTCAAATCAATGATAAGTCATTCGCATCCAATTCATCTGTATTTGCTTATGGGAGAGAACCGTCCTGAGTGTTTCTTTTGGCAGTTGCAGCTAATAATTAAGCATATTCTCATTGAATTTCCCCAACATTCAACTATCAGAAAATTCAGCTTCAGCTGCCTAGCCAGCTTGCAGGAACCTTAACCTTATTACATATTCTTGGCAATTAAGCAAATTTCGAGGAGAACTGTTTAATTATTTGAAACTCATAAATTTGTATAATAGCATTTGATAATAATATGTGAAATTTGTGATAAGTAAATCATAAACAGGCACAATATGGCCCAAGAGGCCCTTGTGCCAGAAAACCCCAAATACAACAACGAATATGGGAAACATCATAAAGGATCTCTGACTAAAGATCTAAAAATCTGACTAAATCACATTTTGTAGTGTAATATAGCCAGCTTCAGAACTGTTCATAAATATTCATTAATTTAAGAGCTAACCGGATTTAATTTGTCTGACGGTGACTAAGTAGAGTATTCTACAGATACATGCGAATGTCACTGATGAACAATTTCATAAAGTGTAAATGATATCGGAATGCCCGGATGATGCTATAAATATTTATAAAGAAGTAATAAAATATTGTATTACGCATTCCATCAGAGCTTTGAGTAACTCTATCGCAACTAGAAAGTTAATTGAAGTCGTTACTTGCACTTACTTTTCCATCACACCTTATCACCCCTGTGTAAAACAAATATTAATTTCCCCCGCTGATTAATAATTAACCTTTGATTGGATGTGCGGGGTTTAGTGATGGGAACCAGTTTGTTGCAGCGAAAGGGGTTCGTTAGGTTTGGCCTCGTCATGTTGGAGGAGTATCTGTCACTTTAATTTCAAACCACATCTCGAGCTGTACGTAATTACTCTTTCTGGGGCACTGATCATCCTCGTGGTCTCTTCGGCCGGACCTTTGTTGTTTTGCATCGCCGACTTGATGAAGTCTGATGCTGCTCTCCTCTCTTATCTACCGTTATCATGGGTCATTACGTGATTGGAGTTCCAAAGGGTTGGAGACACAAATTTAAGCTTTGGATAAGGACTCGTGTTCGTATTGATATTCCCACCTCTCATTAAATAAACCATTCATTAAGCAACGCAAGCGCCTTGCGCATCGTGTCATAACACTCGTTCATTAATTGAACGCTAATTAATGTTTTCAATTAACATCATAAGTGATAAAGCTGAGATGAACCGTACGCGTACTGAGTAATGCATGTTTGGTGTATGTGCGTAATGAAATCTTCGATGCGTTAATGATTCATTTATAAGCGTTCATTTTTTTTTTGGAGATTTTGGAAGGTCAACGCTTCACAGATGAGATAATAAAAAACATTTTTGCATTTATGATATTTAAATTTGCGACTATGATAGAAAAGAAGAGTATTTAAACAGGGATGGCACGCTATAGACTCTTACTCACTAATAATTATCGAGAAAGGATTTTTCAATTTAAAAAATGGTGCGATATACGTTATAAATGATGAAGATAAGCAGATTAACAACAGGGTACCTCTGTTTGTGGAATGGAGCTCATTTCTCTGAGAAATTCGAGGCCAATTTATTACAGCAGGGTAAATAGAAGCCTGTAATTGTCTACGAGAGGCTGGAGAATATACAAAATTGGGGAAGGTGGGATGAGCCTATCCTCTCTGAAATTGCTTCAATGAAGGCAATTATTGTTATTACCCAGTATAGAAAATACATTTATTCAGGGCTTTCAAAACAGTGCGGACAGGATCCGCGATCTAAATGCTTGTCCACTACAGTTATCCATCAACTCTTATCGCGTGTTGTCCGACAACCTGCGTGGGTAGGGAACAGTCGGATCGACGCCGAACGGTAATTATGTCCTTTGCCCTTGTATGCATAGGTGAACTTTGTTGGTGACAACTGGCTTACCTTGGGCATTCTGCGGCCCACGCCTATCAGTGAATGATTTCTCCAGTTTAGCAACTAGAATACCTAATTTGTACTACATGGATCGTACCTGTCAGTCGAGGAGAAAATCCCCATAAAATTTCTTTCTCGTGCATAGAAAATAATATCTTAATGGAAAGGGGAAGGGGAGTGGTGGCACTTGGAAATCCGTTGTTGTTGATAGGGGTATTTACAAAAGTCAATAAAAATTTGCAGTTGCCTATTGGTTTTGATTTATTCTACAGGTATAAACCGCGAGCATTCGATTAGCATAGACTAAAGCATTATTATGCGGCAGAGTTTACGCTCCAGTTAAAGCTCCGAATGCCTAATGCACCTATTTAAATACTTATGGTGTCTGCCTATACGAATCACCCTGCAGAGGTCTTCACTTGTCAGAAATAAAGAGTGAGAAAGTGTCAGTCATCTCTATCAAATGAGCATGAAGCGATGGAAAGTATATAGTTATTTTTTTTCCAAGGCCACGCCTCGTGAGCTGAACGTGACGTCAGACGTTTCGACACTGCTATAGATACATCAGAGCGACTGCACATTGACCCTAAACTCAATGCGTTCCATAACTTTGCGCTGACAACTCGTGTTTACTTCCTTGTTTCAACACGCATTATGTTGTACACATTTAAAAGAAACAAACAGCGCGCACATTCCTGTATCTCATTAGCGCATGTGCCTTAAATACGAAGCGTATAATAAGTGACTCCGTGGCAACCCTAATTAGCATGGAATGCTCGAGCTTGTAGCCCGCAAAACGCCAAATAAATTGCTTGTATTGATTTCGAAAACCTTTGAAATATTACGTACAGGAAGAACTTTTGGAAGCGTGACTACTAATGGCACGCAGCACAGCTAGTAAAAAATGGCTCCTCTTTCGCTGGTTGATTAGTACTGTTCTCGACCGTTAATAAATTTCCACAAGTCACGTTCTTCGCGCTAACTGTAGCTTTTACTTCCAGGAAACGTGTTTATGGGCAAATATTTCTAGTAATTAAAACGCGAACATAATTCTCTGATACGTTATAAGGCGATTTCGAGCAATACGATGAAAGCGATAATGTGCAGTTATGTCACATCTCGTGTCTAAGTACGCCAAACCAGTAGTTGGTGAAAGTAATTTGAACAGTAAAAGAATGGAGGTACTCAAAAACAGGAACAGACACGCAATTTTCTCGTTATTCCTTAAAGACATCTCTATTTATATTAGAACAGTACTCACTGAAAGATGAATGGTCATTTTGTACTCTACGTGAAGGATTACTGCAAAACAAAGAAACAGAATTAGAGTTAAATGATGCAGAGTTAGCGGGTAATTTTTAAACATTTCCTTGTTTATTATACTGTTTTTGGGGTGAATAGGTTAATTAACGTGGAAGGAAATATTATTTTGAAATGTCTATTCTGCCTCCCCACCCCCCCGGCAATCCAAACCCCGAAAAAAAAAAAGTTTCGATGATTAATTCTTCCGATTTTTAATTAAGGACATATCCTCGTACCTCAATAGTTTATTCCTCGGCTTATTTTCCATCTTTTTTTTTTTTTTTTTTTTCCCAAATTGGATCTTGAATCCAATTTGGAAAAAAATGGATTCAGTATACTAGCATTCAAAGGTTTATCGACGGCTTAATTTTTTTTCCAATATTATCGCTTTGAATTCGGTCTGTGTATTCGAACAAAAGAATTTGATCTTTTGGTGTTTATCGTGACGATGTAAGAGTAGGATTGCTGTCACTGAAGAAGCGGAGGAAACTATACACGAAACGTACAATTTTTTTTTTTTTTTTTTTAGAATTTATTAGCAGTAAATAGATTCTAAATTTTACATAGATGAGGTTCTTTCAGTTGAAGTATTTGCAATTATTCAAATCAGTATTTTTATGTTATTAAATTGGGTTTTATATTTAATCTTAAAATAAAATAATAATTGATTCTTGTAGGGTGGGCAACTTTTCTCAAACGTGATCATCAACGCCCTCCCCCCACCCTCGAATTCGTTCAGAAAACTTGTGATCGGGGATTTCTGACATATCTATAGCATAAAAAGCTAATTTAAAAGTTTTGGTTGGATGGATTTTGATGGAATTTGGTGTATTCGAGACCCTTTCCATTTCTTAAAATGTGAGGACTTGAAAATACCAGTACCAATTAGTTTTTTTCAATCAAGCTGAATAAGTATTATTTAATTTTCGCTGTGTACCTCGGTGACAACACTAGTTCCACACACACTAATGTTGCCTATGGTTTTTTCTTCAATCCCAATCCTCTCCATCCAACAAGACACCACATCACTAAGACTTGAAAGGTCCGGCAGGGCTACCCATGGGGGTGAAGCAGAGAATGACGTCTCTCTGTCTTCGGTGTTAACGAGGCTAAACGAGAGCACGCAGAGCGGGTACTGAAAGACACGTGTCGTGATCCACGCGCTCCATCACTGCGTCTGTAATCAGTTTTTGTTTTCTCATTACTAGGAGACACGCTACACAGATGAACCATGATAGATTGTTTTTCTTTCCTCACAACTCAGGCAGTTCTTAAGAAGAAGAAAAAAAAGAAAGAACAAAAACTGTCTGATAGCTGGAGACCTCTCCCATTTCTGAGTCACTAAAGTACTTCACTGCTTTTCTCTGATATCACGTAAACGGACAATTTGTTATAGCTTTAAAGTGATGTTCCTTTGCTGTCACATATTTTAAAACCAACTGCTTATCCATTCTCGCAGTAGTAAGAGAAAAAAAAAAAAAAAAAAAAGAACACGAACAGGTTTCATTGAAACTTGTAATTAAAGAAAATTTTATAACAATTTGATTTTTCCGCTAGGGGGAGACTGTATATTTTGCCATTTTTGGAATACCACGGGGTACTTATAGCCCACCTTAAGTCTTCGTTATCATATGCCATTGCACGATAATAGTACAGTTCTAGATACTGTATTATTATCGTGTTTAAATTTTAGTTTAAAAGTTCAGAATTAGGGAGGATACTGAATGTTTAAATTTATAGAATTTATTTTCGTATACGCAGGTAGATCATTTAATTCGCGGATTGGCAGCGCCACCGTACAGTTATCCAAGTTTCGACGAACTTTCGGTAGATGGCAGGAGAATGTATGTCCAGGAATATGCTGGAACAGTTTCAAGGTTTTATATGTGGTGTTGGTAGTTTTAAAGTGCCCTTAGGTTACGTGTTGGTACAGTGATTCGTTTTTTGAGCTGCATAATGGAAGATTTGAAGATTGGGCAACGATTTGTTTTCGCTAGTATTTTAAAAAAACTGCAATGTTCAAGTGGCACAGGCATATTAAAAAAGGTCGAGAATCTCTGGCTGACAACTCATTGCGTGGACAGATGTGGACTTTCACACCACTTCAGAGCAAATTGCAATGGTTCAGGAGATTCCGGATGAAGATAGGAAAATCGCAGTACGTCATTTAATCAGCAGAATGTCAATCTCATACAGCAGGGCAGTTGCTACAGAACACATTAAAATATCGCGAATGTGTGCTTGCTGGATTTCACAATCAACACCTGATCAGAAATAAAATCCGGTGGAAGTGTTTAGAGAATCACTTCCACCGGATTCCAAATTTTCAGTAATTTTATTCGAATTATAAAATGTAGTCCACTTTAGTGATCTAATATTTTTTTTTATTTAAATAGATGAATCATCATTAAAAATATAATATCTGAAAGCATGTTAACTAGCAGCCAGTACAGGATTCTGTACTGGATTCTGTACTTTTGCTGCAGATAAGCGAAAGAGCATTTAGATATATAAATGCTGTCTAAATTTAGCCCTTATGAGGCAATTTTGTTTTTTGATCTGGCCACTGAACTCGTCGGATTTCAAGAATGGTACTACGACATTCTGATTACCATCAAAGGCATGCAATATAATGTAGTTTATTATCCGCAGATGTCGATCAAATCGGAATTTATATGGAAACATCGAGATCCCAATGAGGTATTCATCTGACACTTGGCCTTTGCAGACATCTATCTTACAGATTTTTAAGGCTTTTTTTTTTGTACTGCAGAGTTTATCGATGCAACTGTTTCCAGTGTTCTAATTTGAAAGTTTACGATGATAAGTTTTGCTTAATACACTTCTATCATTGGTGTGCACTGTGTACAAAGTGATGTAGCCCGAGACCTTAAGAGTTAGTTTCTGAACAGTGCATAACAATGAATGTTTTTATTTTCCTTTGCAAAGCAAACAAAAAGAAGAAAAAAACAAACACGTGCGTATTATCCATTTCGAAACTCTTCAAACTGTAAATCCTTTGAAAACCGTAATAAATTTGTCAGCTATTCAGAAGACTTGATTCATGTGTGAGATGATGAACACAGAGTTGGTCCAATGAATAGGTTCAGAAAATTCAAACAAATGTGAGCTGTGAAAGCGACACTCGCTACGAACGCTACATAGAAAGGACAACGTGGTTTTCGTGACCTTTCTGTTAAGCAGTATCTGAAACCCATCTTCTAATCTTTCCAGTCCCTATTCGTTCTGGTAAGGGTGTCCGTATTCATAACAGTGTGCTAGCGAATCACCTGCCGCCGACGTATCTGCTCCATGGGTGGGCTCCCTGGTGTGTGAAATTGGCGGACTAAACTGTTGTAATCACTTGTCTTGCACAGCGTGCCCGTTGACCATAGCTATTCAAAAGTGGCTGAAAACCGAAACCAGCAAGACACCCATGAGTTCCTGCTAATTTAATTCTGTAACCAACAGCGACGTGGAAAAAAAAAATAATAAAAACAAAATAACGACCAGTCTTGTAGGATTACTGAACAAGTCCTTATTTAGAATGTGCCTTTTGAAGGATGTTTCTGATCCATGCTCCGTCTTTGTGTGTTGTTCTCCCCCAACGTTTCATTGGCTAGTAATGTAGCTCGCAAATGTTTACTGATTAGTATTAATCACGAAACATAACTGGGGTTTGTTTAGAGAATTAGTTAATTTATACTTTCTAGCATTAACTGCGTTGCTGTACTTTCATGTATAAGGAAGTTTATTTAAAACATTTTACGGGCAGAAAAATATTTTTTTTACTGTATAGAAGAGATTCTTGTCTTCTTGTCTTCAGTTGATTTTTATCAGCAAGCTGCGTTTTAATATCACGTTTCTTTTAGGGCGCATCCCAGAATGAGAAAAATCCAGAGGATTTAAAAGTGGAATTCCACTGGCTATTATGAAGAGATTTGTTGTTTAGCTAATCCCCACTAAAACAAGACCAATTAACCAAAATGATTTTAAAAAGATAACTCGTAGCGCTGCAGTCTCATTTTCGGGCCCCTACAAATGTTTGTACTCTGAGTTGCAATATTTTATTACCGAAAATAGCACTCCATAGTCTCGTGATTAGCAAACAATTTGCTGCATGTACTCCTTTCACTTTCAAACGATGCACTTTATATTTAATAGTTAACGATAGCTACAATATTTTGAATGGATTCAGATTCAGAATGGGTCTTCTTCGATATACTAGGTTTTGTCAAAGGATGCAACGTACTCAATCACGACAGGGAACGATTCTAGGTGGAAAATATACCACGAACAGAATAAACAGCACTGCTCTGCGTGGCCATATTATGCAGAAAAACGACTAGTAATATCCGTGACGTTATATCCTGTATGGCAAAAAGTTTGTTTATACTCCGGCACGCCATATAGGCCAGAAGAGTTTACAACTATTCATTTTGACATGTGTTATTGTAAAGGGTGGCTCTTAGTACGTCAGTTCAACTCCGCCTCGTGTCTCTGTGAAGAACAGTGCCACTGTAAAAGGGCCAGATATGTGATTAGTGTGGGATTGCGTGTTGTGTTTTTCTGGCCACCTTTCTACTCAGAAACATCAGTCACCAGGAAAGATGATTCTGGGTACTCGTCCACACCGCGGGAAGGCGAAGGAGAGAAGAAGGAAAAAAAACAAACAAACCTGGGCACCTTCCCCAGAAAGAAGGAAAAAATAAAAAGCATTAATACACCGCCGTTATCAAACACTCCTTCGATAGTACTGTCTCTTGATCTCCTCACTATACCACAATTATTCAACATCCGCTCAGCAATTTGTTTGAAAACCGACTCCAGACACTCATTAGTAATTGTTATAAATTACTCCAAAAAACAGGCAAATCAGGAAAAATTAGTTCTCAGAAAAGAACTAATTAGATCCTAAACTGTTTAACTAAAATTGTAAGATACTTCTTCAGTGGTTGATTTAATCTACATTATGCCAACATTTACAGCGTTATGCACTACGCGTTCCAATTCGCGTGTACCACAAAACATGGTAATGTCTTTATCTCGTAAATTCTTAGAATTCTATGTGGGTTCTATGTGGGCTTCATAGGATATATATATATATAGTCTCTGCATAGTAGAAAGTAACAGTTAGGTTTTTATCAAAGATTACGTCAAGATTTTTGCATGAATTTGAATACAAACACATGCGGATTGAGATTCTTCTTGAAAACGTGGATTATTTGTACCAGTTTCTTGATGGCAATGGTTTAGAGATGCTGGATATTGCTACTAGTTCACCGAAGTCCCGATTGATTTTTTAAATGTCATTGTTGGGTTTTGAGGTGGTGATGATTTTTGAATCATCGGCATTTGAGTTGATGTTGGGAGTGGTTTGAAAAAGTCGCTGCCCTGAAATTGCTAGATGAACGCTGAAAATTCTCTTCCTTGAATTATACTTACGGATATAGCGACTATGATTTCTTTGGAATTAGCTGTGAGTACTAGGAATTTGTGGCTGATGCTTTAAAATTGATGGAGGTTATTGTATTTATTTAGAAGTGATTTTTAAAAGCTTCCAGGACTTCACATAATGGATTATCCAGCCTGATAGAGTCAACGCTTGAAAAACTTACTGAAATAGTCCTGACCCACCACCATCCTCGTATTTCCTGATTTGGGAAGTTGGGGGGAGGGAATTCATTAAAAATGGTTTAATTTAATTCTGACGAACATTCAGTATTCCCTAGAATGGTGTCGAAATTTATATTGTTACAAAGCTGATTAGAAACAATCCTAATTATTATATTTTAAAATTAATGTATAATTTATTTCTTGGCTTTTTAAAAATAAAAGCTTTAGTGCTTAGACAAGTCTCAATCTATTCGAGCGACAGAATTATCAAATGGATTCCGTTGTTAGGGTTACATATTACTATATTTGCATGGACTTGGAATGATCGCTGTAGTTATTTATACCGATTTCGCTCACTTCTCATGAGATATGGATGACGCAGCGTACTTTTGCTCAACATCACAACGGAGTGCACATAAGGAAAGTGAAGTCTCACACCGACCTCTCGGCATGACTTGGGACGAGGGCCTCACTTTTCAGAACCATTTTTCGACCATGAAAACGAAGACTTTCTCGGCGATATGGGCAATTCGACAGGAGCTGACGGGGTTACTCAACGTCGATGAAGTCGGCGGATACGTCCAGCTGTGTCTACAACCTATCGCACTATATACGTCACCAATCTGGTCTTCTGGCAGTCGAGTACTGGGTAATGCGATGGATGAACAGGGTCACGGACAACGCATTCACGATCTCCAGGGCTGTTTTGTATACTAACCTAAATATCACCCCCTGGGGAGTTCACATTTCATCCAGGAATATTCTTCTGTCTCAGATGCTAACTTGTGTGATCGACGCCCCCAGCCTTCATGGAGTTATTTCTACTCCAGGTGCTGGACTCAGTAATGACAACCCCTACTTACCGTTGCATTCTACACTGTCCAACCTCTGCTGTCTGAAGAACTTCTTTCCGAACAACGCAGTCACCCTTTTCAATTTTTATTGTCACAGAGGTTAGAAAGGGAAAATGAGTTCATGTGATATATGTGTACTTCTGAAACTCGTTTGATAGTATTAATAATTATTTAATATTAAAGAAATTACAATACAATGGAATAGTTTCACGGCTTTAAGCTATATTAAGTATTACATTTTTCATGTAAAATTTCCCTACTGTATCCCAACATTTCAAACAGGAGTCCCACAGGGATCATCATTAGAACCATTGTTAATTTAACATCTGCATTAACTATTTAGTTCAGCATGACACTGCTTGTAGATCAACGTTTCTCAGCCGATGGTTAGCGAACCCCTAGGAATTTTGTGGGAAAAATTAGCAATGGCGTTTTTTCAATTCCTGGTGCCCCGTATTTACCATTATTTAGTTTCCTTCCAGTTTCTTAAGACTGCATTTTCTTAAGCCGAACTTTAAAGCAATATGTTCTTCAAAACAAGCTCAGAGGTCTCGTAGCTTGAAGTAGATGGTTTTGTTTATTTTTTATTATGTTTGAGGGAATTTTAATATTACTACGTGCCCAAATACAGATTGATGACCATATCAGTGATTCGCTGTGATACATACTAAGTATCACAGCGATTTCTAGTCTACAATGGTCCATTCTAGACTAGACCAGACTAGAAAATATGCAAATTAGGACGATTCAATGTTCATTCATTACGAAATGGGCTTACAAAATTAATACCAAAATGAATTCCTATTTAAACACGCTTATCCTTAGATCTCTTAGTATCTTTATACATAGCCAAAGTCGAAAATTCATTTTGAAAAATTAGTCTTTATTTATAAGTAATTTCTTTTTAATTAAATTCAAACTTGTAAAAAACAACGCGTCAGATAAAACATTTTTAAAAGCATATTTCGTCCATTGAATTTTTGATTTTCGTCTGTTGGATGTGATTATTTGGTTCGTTTTGTATAGTTTTCTTAGTCTCGCTCAATGAATAATCTTAAAAATTAATTTTAAATTAATGTGGATTCAGTTATGAATTTATACTTATGAGTAAATATTTATGGAACTTTTTGTAAATTCTTTTCTGTTCTTTTGATTTGTTCTATTTTAGGGATTTTATATTTGAAATAATCGGATATTCCTTTAGCATTTTTACAATTGTGAAAAGGATATTTGCCTGTTTAGTGCGGTTTATAAATAAATAAATGCATATGGTGCATGCAGTCACCATCAAGCTGTACTTCATAGTTTCTGCTTTGGATATACGGAATTAATTACTGAATTAATCAACTCAATCGTTTCATGTAATTAAACCGGGCTCTCTTTTTTTTTTTATTTCAAGTGAACACGCAAACTGACGCATACTGCATTTCATGGAACGTCTTCCTAAACGTCTATAGAATTTGACAGATAATTAATTTTGTGTATCACTGTACAACGGGGGAAAAAATTAATTTTAAGCCTGTTTTACTTGTCCTCAGTTTCGTGTAGTAGTAGTTGACACTCGGAATGTGATGGCCTGCAGCAGGTTCGATCCTGGATGTGAATTCGTTTCTTGTATTACAATCAATTGGAAATAACCAGTTTTGAAATGATTTTCTCTCCTTGGCTGGGGAAACGAAAAATCAGTGAAGGTATTGCAAGTGACTTGACTTCATGTTTTAGTCTAATCAAATGCCAATTCAATATCTGAAAGTTTAACATAAAGAATGCATTTACTTTTATTTTATTTGGATAATACTATCACATAAGAATCGTACAGGACTTATGCGCTCAAATATCAAAGAGCTGTTTGTTATAATGATACACTAAGAAACAAAATTTAGTGAAATCCTTCTGAAAGTCCCACGTGCGTTAGTAATCTCTGATCTCCAATTTGCGCTGACTTAATTTCACATTTATCCATGTCCTTAAATGTTGTTTTTGTTTTTAGGCTCGTCAGCGACTTAGACCATATTACGCCATTGTGTATCATGTCTATATAAGTGTGCGTTGACGGGCTAATTTGCATGGTGTGCCTTCTCGCTCCTCCTAAGATCGAGTGACTACAGCTTTGATTGAAGAGGACTTAGAAATTCCTCCAGTCATAGATGGGAATAGAGCCCAGACTTCTCCAAACGAGTGAAAAAAGTTCCAAACCACTATACTGAGATGTTCTCTTGGCAGGTAGTATCCATGCATCAATTACACCAGATCAGGGTGTATACAAAGTTGCAATCAACTATTTCATGATTACTTTCACACCTGGATAAAACAAGCTGATTTCTTCAACCAGTTTTTCTTCACAAATGCCCACACCCAGTATAATTAAAGATCGAGATTAGCATACTAGGCCTCTTCAAGAAGTATCAAACGTGAATTTTATAATATACGCCATTAGCCAGAGACGTAGCTCAGCTAAAACGTTTTCTAGACGTTTCGAATATGCGCTCTAGGTTTGCAACTTTATGGCGTTTCATCGGTCTTCTGGAATCACGGGGTTGTAGTAATATCCTTTTGTCTCTGGTTGCACTTCATCAAATGGCAGACAACATAAAATTTTTACATAAAAATCACGAAAACAGCAGTAACATCTGAATTAGTTAAAAGAAGATTTGGTAATAACGATATGAGCTATGCAAGAAAGAAATTTTGAATGATTGAATGAGTTTCCGTCTCGTTGAAGTACGAGTATCGATTGAAACTAAGCCTTCCTGGACTCCTTCAGTCAATATTTCTATTTAGGCATTTCTCCAACAGGTAAACCGAATGTTGCAATTTTACTAAGAATACAGTGACGCTTCATAGCCTAGTTGCTTTAATGCATGAAACAGCAACATTAACCGTTTCAAGGCCTTGTTGTGTAATTCTGGAAATAGTCAGTAAAATGGAGTCGAAGCTGTGCTGGATGGAGCAAAAAAATGCCTTCCCAGTCAGAACTGAATCTCAGCCACAATGCGATTAAAAGTTCCTTCTATCAAAACAGGAATAAAAGGCCTTCCTGCTTACGAACCTAAATCTCATGCTCAAAAAGCGCTCTCCATTGAGCTACCGTGACCTCATATCTAGAAGTACTTTTGTTTATAATTAACTGATGGAAACATTTCTGGGTACTTGGGAACAATCAGTTGGTGTTTTTCCAATGGTTGAAGTTCCTGTATAACAGGGAATATTCTGTCATTGTTCTACAACGGGCTTTGTGAACACAGACAATTCCTTCCTATATTTACATAAACATACGTGTTTGTGTGGTGGTGGTGCATTGCGTGTCCTCGCTGCCTGTTTACTAACCTTCATCTCTCGCCCTTGACGTTTATGCAGCACGTGACTGCACTAAACAGCAATAAGAATCCAGGAAAGAAACTCACACGGCAATTGAAGCACACGACCTAGTGACATAAGTCGACACCCATGCGTACGGGTGCGTGTTCACCCAACAGCAGTGTCACCTGTAGGTGTAACGACCGGCCTACACGATTGTCCGCTACTCCCCGTACTCCCGAGGGTGGAGTTAGCCGTCCGCCTACGTAAGATGCAGCGGAAAGAAACCGCCTTGTTTCTACGACATCCGCGGTGATTGAGAACTGCGGGATGGTCTGAAGTGAGGCGAAAGCGTTGTGCAGTCGGGGAGTACCACGAGGAACTTCGGGTTTGGAAAATGTAACGCCTTTGTGCTCTTTACGTCATCTCTGCATGTTAGAACGAGGAAGAACTGACGGGGTGGGGGACAGCATGGCTGGAAAAGGAGAAAGATAACAGGAAAGAAAAATAGAGCACAAATCACAGCGAAAAAAAAGAAGATAAGAATGGGGGGGGGGGAGATTGGTTGCATAAAGAGGCTGCAGTAGTAGGAAAGATGACAAAATGGAATGAATGGATCGATAGAATTCAGTACAACAAAGAGGCTGTTGTTATGAAAGATAAATTGGACAATAACCAAAAGGTATACACGTAATATTCTTTTCCCGTTAGGTTGATACAAGGAATGAAATGTTTCTGCAATGTGCGTGCATATCGACTAAGAAATATATACGAAATACTGCCTTGCAGCATAATTTGAGATTTAACTTAGTTATTGATTCCACATCTGAGCAGTTAATTATCTGGGTTCAGTTTCCGTAATTGCATTTACAAGCAATTACGAAAATTGAGCACAAGGTCGTTCATGTAATTAGAACACACACTAGGTTATTTGATTTAAGAAAATAAAGATAGGGCAATTAACAGAGTTTTCGGAAGAATTGAATTTTGACATTTAGTATGAATTCAATTATATTTATTAACTAATCAATTTTGTGAAATTGATTGGCTAATAAATAGCGCCAGATTTTAAGCCAAAATACTGTATTTTAAACTTGAATAGTATCACAGCTCTTTCCAAACTTTTTTTTAGTAGCGGAACACTTTAATTTCTAGCTCCAATAAATAACGCATCGCAGCATAATAAAATGTACAACTTGTGAAATGTTTGCGAATCGTTCTGGAACAGGACATGATCTAATCAATGAGGATGTCTTTGTGTGTGCTAGGTGCAGAGAGTGTTAAGAAATTAGGTGCCAACTCAGCGTTCTGATGGGCGTCTATGATAGTTTGAAAAATCGGGTAGATGCCCTCGAAGATATTAAAGTGGGGAGCCATCAAGTTCTCCGCAGCCCATCTCAACGCCAGAGCTCACCCTTGTGCATCAGGCAACACAGTGGCAATCTCCAAGACAGAATGTGCCGGTCCCACAGGAGCTAGTTATTGTCGGTGAATCTTTTGTTAGGGAGACTGGTAATATATTGTGCAAAAAGGATAGGTGGAATAGGACCAGGGTACATTTGCCAGGGGCAAAAGTCGATGACGTTCTAGAGCAGATACCTTTTAAGGGAACAAAGGGTTGATATGTTGCACACGTTGACAATATCGATAATAAGAGTAGGAGATCTGTGGACTTAGTTAACAAGTACAGGTCAATGTTGAAAAAATGTCGCGAATTACGGTTAAATTTGAAAGTGTCTGCAATTCTGCCCAGACACGATAGGAGGAGTACATGATGAGAGCCTTGTCAATCAATTCGGTCCTGGACAGATTGTGCAAGGCTCATGGGTAGAATTTTTTTCAGCGTGGTCTGTGCTCGTTAACAGGAGAGATTGCTTCTACAGGGACGGGATACACTTAAATAGAAAGGGTGCAAGAATATTTGCTGATGCTATCGAGGCAGTGTTAGGTGGGTCGGAAAACTGCTAGATTGGGGCGATTCACAGACTGAAAGATTAACAGTAACCATAGGCAGAGGCGAAAGTGATTGTTGCACTGCTTCTACTAGAATGAGCAACAGCCTGGAAAGCAAGGTGCTGGGAATTTCAAGAACTAAGTTAGTGGGAGTCATCACGAAACAAATAAATACATGGGCTGTGTTAAGGTAACTAAGAATAAGAACAGGTGCATGTATACTTGCATGTGAACCAATGCTAGGAGTACAGTAAATAAATTTGAAGTGCTGGTCAAGTCATCAAAGATGGATATTGTTGGGATATCTGAGACATGGTGTCAACCAGATATAAGCAGTGCAGAATTTGAATACGGGGACAACAATGTGTACAGATAGGAAGGGAGGAGGGGTTGTGCTGTTAGTTAAGAAATATAAATTCTAAGGAAATGCATCCAGTTGACATAGATGAACAGTGCAATGTTGAGTCAGTTTGGTGTGACAAGTACTGGGAAAGAAAAAAAAATGAGAGTAGGGGTGTGTTATTGGCCTAATGACTCTGATGTGTACAGTACAACAAATAATTGAACAGAGAAAGAGAGTGGGCTAGTAACTCAGAATATCTTATAATGGCGGATTTTAATTTCCCAGATATTGATTGGAATGTGGAATGATCACTCGCACACTAGCAAGGCTTTTGTGGATTTATTAGATAATTTTTTCCACAGCAGCACGTTCGAGTGGGAATCAAAGAGAATAATACTCTTCATCTGATTATCAGCAGTGGTTATTCGTGCATTAAGAATTTGTAGACGAAGGAACCACTAGGTGGCAGTGATCACAATGTACTGATGGGGGATTTACTTAAAGACGTAACTACCATCGGGTGGTAAAGGGAAGCGTTTTGCTTTCATAAAGGTGACTACAGTAGTTTCAGACAGTTTTTAAATTCTATACTGTGGGACCAACTGATAATGTTACCAACAGCAAAAATCTAAATGGGAAGCATTCAACGAATTAATCTTGGAAGTTACTAGGCTTTTCAGACAAACTAAGAAATACCGTTGAAGGTTTAGGTTCAAGGCCTAAATGGATGTCAGATGAACTAATGAGACTCGTGGCAGAGAACAAAAGTGGATGGGATGCATACAAATTAACTGGAGACACAGGGTTCGGTGTTGGGCCCATTGTTGTTTTGTGTATTGATGAAGGATATCAGAATTAATGACCAAGTTTGCAGATGATACAAATGTTGACATAGTTGTTA